>NW_027464785.1:0-269000 GCF_043290135.1 Rhipicephalus microplus
GCTCAAAGGCCATTGCCTTTTCATCAACCCTTAACCCTAGGTCCTCACTCTATACCCACCTGTGATACTGTAATTTTTCTTGGTGTACATCTTGACTGCCATTTAAAGTTTAATCTCCACACTGATCACCTCAGAAAGAAAACTGCATTCGGAATTCGGGCTATAATAAAAGCTCGTGAAGTTTTTCATATAAACGTACTTATGTCTCTGTATTTCGCCTTCATTCATTCCCATATCATGTATGGTATCGCTGCTTGGGGAAACACGTATGACTGTAATCTATCACCCATTCTGAACATACAAAATCAGGCGATCCGCATTATCACTAATAGCTCACGATACTCCAGTGCAGGCCATCTACTCCAAGACAACAAAATCCGACCTGTTCGTAAGTTATTTTTTTATAGCATAGCCGTTCTTCTGTTTCAATTGCGCAATGCACTGCTACCGTTTGAGTTCATTGATTCAGTTTTCTTACAAAACAACAATGTAACCAGATTTGCAATGAGCCTTAACTTTTTGCTACCCGCGTCGCGCACAAATTATGGAAAAATGACCACTGCCTTTGCGGCCATTACTTTTTGGAATAACATGCCTCTTTCTGTTAAAACGATACCCACATTGTCATCATTCAAAAAGTCGCTTAAAAGTTTTCTGTTAAATTATTAGCTGCCTGTATATGGGCTTTTTGGGGGCTTTGCGTTTTTGGTTATGCCATTTAGATCATTGCATTTCGATTGACAATGTCCGCCACTGAACGAGATGGTTTTTTTTTTCCCATTCTTTCTTTTTTCTTTCCTTATTTGCCTTGCTTTTTGTTGCCTGATGTGTCACTTAGCCTATAATAATTAGTTATCACTCTATATGGTATAATTGATTTCCATTCACTCGTTGCTTGTTAACTTGATCTGATTTATTGATTGTTATAATGCATCGAGGGTCCCGTTACAGTTTTTAACTTTGGGACCCTCGTCTGTATATTAATATTACTGTACTACTTTTTTGAAATGAATAATAAACTGAAACTGAAACTGAAAACACGCGTGGCTGTCTTAATAATAATAATAATAATAATAATAATAATAATAATAATAATAATAATAATAATAATAATAATAATAATAATAATAATAATTATTATTATTATTATTATTATTATTATTATTATTATTATTATTATTATTATTATTATTATCATTATTATTATTATTATTATTATTATTATTATTATTATTATTATTATTATTATTATTATTATTATTATTATTATTATTATTATTATTATTATTATTGTACTTGCACGCCCCAGTACCACAGGATGATTATGAGAGACGCCGTAAAGGAGGAGTCCGGAAATTTCGACCACCTGGGGCTCTTTAACGTGTACCTAAATTTAAGAACGTGGGGCTCAAGCGTTTGCGCCACCATCGAAATTGCGACTGCCGCGGCCTGGATGCGAGTGACTGTATAAAGTACCCTGAAAAATCAAGAGCAGATGGCGCAATTCGTTGACTCTGCTTCGAAGTATAATTTGCTGAAGATATTTGGGACAATCAACCCTATCGAAATACAAAAGTTTTATCGTGGTCCTTACCACTATTTCATGAATCAGAAGAAAGTCATCTTAAAAATGATTTTCGAATAATTTGTGATAAAATAGATGAACACATGCAAAAATCTTCAGATTTACTTTGACGGTATTATCGAAGATGCAAAGAAGTGCCTAATATACAGACGGGCGAGCATTATTCCTGCCAGTATTCCTGCCATAAGGCGTAGCAATTGCTTAATGTGTTCAGGCATGACTGAACATTCGCATTTGTGGATTTTAACATCGACATCCATGTGCAAGATGGCCGCTACACAATTGCCTGTTCGCGTGCCACCGCCTTGCCATGCTTTCTCGTACGAAGAACAAACCACTCACTTCCGATTGGTGGCCTCAATAGCCGCCGAAACTTGAAAACGCCTATCGTTGACGTCACTTGTTCGCACTTCACGTAAATATTTGATGTGCACACGCCAAGGCAGCAAGAAATTACTAAGAACCTTGCGCCACTCAAACGCATACTGTGTCACGCATGTACCCATCAGGAGCCGTGTACACAGTCAGAATCGGAGTCATTTATTTCATATCAAGCAAAGGGTTATGTGCATCGTAAGAATGTACACATAAGGAGGTTCCGTAGTCACAGACTGAAATGGTACCTCCGATGGTCGAATAGAGTAACTGCATATTCGACCATAGAGTAGCTGGTATTGCGACCATGGACTAACTTTGTATGCTACCTTCAGGTAGCAGAATAGCGCATTTGTTTTCCAACGCCGCTAGCAGCCATTCGCTGCGGGGAAGCTGGTGCACAGGCTGCACCACCGAAAGCGGTCACCGTCCACTCGGAATCTGTTAAAGTAACCATCATGCGCTCTGCAGCTCGTTAGCTGCGAACTCGTGCTTTGATTTGCTTTAGGTTCATGTCCTTAAGCTTCGACAACAATGTACTTGCGTGTATTCGGTCCCATCTTCGAACAACATACTGAAATAACCAATGTTGTAGGCTAATTAATAGGGCGCTCTTTTAATCTCGGAGGATCTACATTTTGTCTTTGTGAGTTGTTGCTTATCTTCCATAGATGGCGCCACATGACCATGCAACAGTGGCAGTGCATGTTGTTGGGCACTATGCTGCGCCTTTGCGCTTTGCGTTACCACACCGACTAAGAGAATGCTTTTGAGCTTCCGTGGCACAGTCCCGAAAGCAGGCGTTCCTTCTTCGCCTGTTGTTCGAACGCCAGGCACGTCGACTAGCGATCGGCGACAGGCTTTATCGAGGTGCCTGCAAACACGGAGCTTGGCTTCGCCGCGCAACCATCGTTGCTAAACAGGCAAGATGGCGGAGCTATGCGCTACTCTGCTCCCGTATGGGGCATATACAGTAATATAAACTTACTCTATGGTCGAAAAGGCTGCCGCGCTGTTGGCGAAGCTCTTGTATGTGGCGAGAAAAGAATAGTTTTGCGCTTTTATATAAGTTCGCGTTGATTTGTGAATGTCGAGCCAAGGTGCGCGAGAGGCAAAGTCAATGCTTGGGCGTATATATTATCTAATCGGCTTTTTTGCTGCAGATTTGAGCCGCCCATATTAGAGCACTTATAATTGCGATACCTCTGCACGAGATCCGGATGTGCTGGAAACTTACTGTACTTCGATGTTTACAGGCTGTATAGTATGGAGGGAAATGCTGAAAAAGAAAAAAAGTGTACCCTATGAACAGGCGAAGTCAGAAGAATGCCGCGTTCTCCGCTCACGGGTTACACTCGATTGAAGGGGTTGATTTTTAATTCCTTTCAAGGAACTAGCAATGCTTTTCATCGTTGCCAGAATCCTCCTGTCGAGCCACAGGAACAGGGAGGAGGGTGCAGGCGGTATCTATGTGTCTCGACTGTCTAGACTGAACGTCGCCGGTTTCGCGACGACCACGGGCTGGTTACAGGTACGTTTTGGTCTCCTATAATCGCCCATTTGCACTGTGAATTTTACGGTCTTCAATGGATACGTTGGACAATGTACGAACGAACATAGAAACTTTTTGTTGCATACCGTGTCTACCGCTTCGTATTCGGTCCAATAAGTCTTGGTTCGCAATACTCCCGTCGTGGCCTCTATCAGTAGAGAACTATCCCGAGTATTATTATGGATCCTTTCCTTGACAATTTCCTGCTTAACAGTTCGATATATCTCTAGTGCCGACTTCTTAATCATGTCAATTCTCCGCGTTGCGGTCTTCGATTCCTTCACCTTATTCTTAACCGACATTTCTGTTTAGTATGGCACCCTACTGTTTTCTAAGTATTTATTCATCAATTTTCTTGTTCGCTTCCTCTGTTTTGTATCGGCGTTCCTCGTGTATAAATAGCTGAATACTTTCCTAGCCACACACTCCTCCACCACTTCGCTCAATCGCTTTTCAAATTTTATCTTGCTGGTAACTTCCCTGCCCTCGAATAATGTTAATCCCATATCACCTTGTGCTCCCTGATTTGGTGTATTCCTCTGAGCTCCTACTTCGAGCCTACCTATTCCACGCTGTTTTAATTTCTAATCTTGCTTAAACTTCTGAATTCAAGCACAAGACCGCATTGCCGAACATCAGACTAGGAACCATGACCCGTTTCCAAATTCCTGTCATAACATAATACCTAATGTAATGCCACTAGGATCCGCGCCCTCTCGCGGTAGCCGGGTGCGTGAGGCGATACTCGGTTTTGCTGCGGAGTGCGGCGATTGGGACGGCTGGAGAGAAACAAGCCGCCCGCCCGCCATCTCGGAGGCCATGCGCAGAGCATAGACACGCCATGCAGACAGTTTAAATAATTTAATGCCACGCTGGAGAGGGAATGAAGCAAGAAAAAGCGCCAAACAAGAACAACCAAACCAAAACATGGACTGATTTTATATAAGGTAATCCACACAGCCGTCAACAGAACCTCGAATTCAAAGGTCTTCCCAGGAAGCCCAATGAAAAACTAGCTGATACAATTTGATAAGTTTGCCAGAAAAGAAACTAGATCTTTCACTGACATGCACAGATGTAGGCGTAAGTAATCTAGTAACGAGCGAGGAAAAGGAACGGCCAAACGTGGTCGCGAAGTTCATATTTCATTCAGTCCGAGATAACGTTTTGAAAGGTGCTAAAAGCTGAAGGCTTGCTCCGTCATACTTTGGACATGAGGGAAATCACGATGTTTATATCAATCAACATCTTCGCATTGAAAATAATTTGCTTCTTGATAAGGCTACTGCACGCAAAAAGGGAAAAAAAAGAAATGGAAGTATACCTGGGTTGCAAACGGGAAAATTCTTGCAAGGAAAGCAGATAATTCAAGTGTTCTACATATTTAAATTTAAAAAGATCTACTGAAGATCTGCTAACACCCACAATAATGGCTACGAAACAGTTATTGAGTGATAACAGTAAAACTTCTATTTTGTTCTCTGGAGCAATGCAACGTGCGCAGCCTAAACAAAAATATTGGCGCATGCACTATGCTCTTTCTTAGATATGAATTTTATTTTATTCTACTTCATAGCTGTTTCTAAGATCTGGCGTAACTCAGGTGAACTCCAGAATATTCCAGGTTACTCATTCACTTTTATTGGTAAAATTCTCGCGCATGAGGAGAAGGCGTTGGTCTATTTAGGAGAGCAAACATCAAATGCGAACTCGTCCTTCTGTTTTTTTTTTTTTACTCTTATCTCCAGGAATTTCAATTTCCTGTCGTGAAATCAACCTTCGTTTTTTTATTGCTGTTATATATCATGCTCCGAACCAAACCATGCAAACTTTATGAAACATTTAGAGGCATTAGTAGTATATTTTACCAACATCAACTCAAAAATAATCATTTGTGGTGACATTAACATTGATTCCCTGAAAAATTGGCAGATCCCATGTACCGTGGGAATCGATGACCTGCGAAGCACGAATGAGGAAGGGTGATAGTCACTTTAAAATTACCACAACGTTGCGAGGCAGACGTAAATTATGCCGTACGTGACTTTCATGTCGTGATTATCATATTTTGACGTGTCATTTACCTTCGTCATGCATTTACGTCCCGTAATGCCAAATTTGGCACATGTGAAGCTAGTGAAACAGCCTCGAGCGCATCATGAGTACGGCATGTAGTCATGTTATTACATGACACGCATGTCATGATTATCACGTTTGAACGCGCGATTTGCCGTCGTCATCCATTCGCCTCACGTAATACCAAATTTGGTATATTTGGTATTCGGTAAAAGGAACAAACTTCCTGATAAACGTTTACTGTTGGGCAATAAGTATAAGAGCTCGCGTACACGAAACGACCAGTCTCACACGGCCACACCCACAGATATTCAGTAGTGAAACTCATTTAATTGAATTTTCCTGTAAAACAAGCGGAACCATTCCCTCACCTTAAAGGCGTTCATTGCTCTCATAGGCAATTCGTAGCAGCCACATTTAGCTTCCTCAAACGGCTCTCAATCCAACGGACACCGTCCACCGCTTCCTCGGGGGCTGGTTGCTAGGCAAGACTGGCATAGAAGGTGGCCGCAAGGAAGCACGAGAATCTTCTTGGGAATCATGCGGCAGAGGCAACACACACGCAGACTGGGCACCTCGTCGACAAACCGAGTCGGTCGCCAGTTGACGCCTGCGATGGCCTGGTCGCGGACACGATGCACTCGTCGAAAGTTGGACATGGTGGTGTTATTACGGAGCAATATACTTTCGTGAAGACTGGCCACTCAAGTGGCTGTGCAAGAGGCACAAACGAGCGCTTAAGAAAGCGCGCGTCCCCGATATATGACGGCGGCGCGAATGCGAGGCACCTATCTGACGCGACAGAAGCAGGATCAACGAAAAAACAAGTATCAGAAGACGCCGCGCCCGCGCCTCCTCTCCCCTTCGACACGGCCACCGCTAGGGGGTGTTTCACCAAAAGCACAAGTGAAAATTAAACCCTTCACTGCAAAGTACAAATCCTCAACCTCAAAATTTAAAGGGAAAAAAAAAGATAAATCTAGTGGTTAGTTCACTAAGTATTACGGCTAGGTGGCGTTAGCCGCCGCCCGGTCTAAAGGGTACAGCCACATCCATCCATCCAACCATCCATGGAGTCGAACACCGAGTGAAATCCAGAACCATCTAGAACAAAGCGTGACAAGGAAAAGATGATGCAACGCCAAGTCACGCCGCGATGCGTTGAAACTACCAGAAAGGAGAAGATCAGTCTGGAAAGCTTCGAGAAACCAGTGGCGAGCGGATCAAGGCTCCCCAACGCTGCGGATGGATAGATGGATGGATGGATATGGCTGTACCCTTTAGATCGGGCGGTGGCCAGCGCCACCAAGCCGTAATACTTAATGAACCGAAACCTAGATTTATATTTTTTCCTTAAATAGTGAGGTTGAGGATTCGTACTTTGCAGTGAAGGGTTTAATTTTCACTCATGCCTTGACTTAAGCCACCAATCAGATAACCTCCTTCTAGTTAATTCTACCCGCTTAAAGTCTATTTTGCCCTCACTGTCCCTAAACCCCAGTGCTTTGAAAAGCTCTGCGCCATCATCCTGAACTATAGGGTGAAGCCCTTTACAGAACATTATCAAGTGTTCGGCAGTTTCTTCTTCCTCTCCACACGTGCACTGCATACCGTGTCTGCCCCTTCGTATTTGGCCCGATATGTCTTGGTTCGCAATACTCCCGTCCTGGCCTCAAACAGTAGAGAACTCCCCGAGTATTATCATAGATCTTTTCCTTGGCAATTTCCTGCTTAAAAGTTCGATAGATCTCTAGTGCGGACTTCTTAATCATGCCAATTCTCCGCATATCGGTCTCAGCTTCCTTCACCTTCTTCTTAACCGATAATTCTTTTTGGTTTGGCCCCCTGCTATTTTCTAAGTATTTACCAGTCAATTTTCCGGTTCGCTTCCTCCATTTTGTATCGACATTCTTCATGTACAAGTAGCTGAATACGTTCTTAACCCAACGCTCCTCCCCCATTTCTCTCAATCGCTTCTCAAATTTTATCTTGTTGCTAGCTTCCCTGCCCTCAAATGATGTCCATCCCATATCACCTTGTAATCTTTGATTTGGTGTATTCCCGTGAGCTCCTAAGGCAAGCCTACCTATTCCACGTTGCTTAATTTCTAATCTTGCTTGAACTTCTAATCTCATGCACAAGACCGCATTGGCGAACGTCAGACCAGGAACCATGACCCCTTTCCATATTCCTCTCACAACATCATACCTATTGTAATTCCACAGTGCCCTGTTTTCATGACCGCTGCATTCCTGTTACCTTTAGTCGACACGTATATTTTGTGTTCCTTTAGGTACTCGGCCCCATTGCTTATCCATACGCCCAGATACTCGGCCCCATTGCTTATCCATACGCCCAGATACTTGTATTTATCTGTTATTTCTAGCGTGACCTCCTGTATTCTAAGCTCACTACCTTCATTGTCCTTAAAAATCATGACTGCTGATTTTTCTTTACTGAATCTGAAATCTAACCTATCTCCCTCATTACCGCAGATGTCCACCAATCTCTGCAAATCTTCCTTGTTGTCGGCCATTGGCATTATATCATCTGCGTACATCAATGCTGGTAGTGCCTGTTCAATGAGTTTTCCTTGTTTGACGAAAAAGAGGTTGAAGCCCTGTCCACTTTTCTCTAATTTGGCCTCTAATCCTTGTAGGTACATCATGAATAATAAGGGTGACAGGGGACACCCCTGCCTAAGCGCCTGTTTTACCTCTGCGGCTTGGATACGTGTTATTCCCCCTTTATAGTTACCTTGTTACCTTTATAGATATCCTTTAAAAGATTAGTGACTACATCTTCCACGCCTAGTGTATCCAGTATTCCCCACAATTCCTCTTGAACCACGCTATCGTACGCTCCCTTGATATCCAAAAATGCTAGCCACAGGGGCCTGTGTTCCTTTTCTGCTGTTTCGATGCATTAAGTCAGTGAGAACAGATTGTCTTCCAACCTTCTGTGTTTCCGAAACTCATTCTGCAGTTCCCCCAGCAACCCCTCATCCTCTATCCATGCCTTCAGTCTTTTCTTTATAATCTGCATCGCCAGCCTGTAGACCACTGATGTCATTGTTATAGGACGGTGACATCAGTGGTCTCAGGAGAGGCAGCGCCATCCCTGGCAGAACTGGGAATAAAGTCACGCGTTTTCCCGCTTGTTTCCGTGCGCGTGCAGAGCTCTCACGCTGCCCTTGAAGCAACTCGCAATCTACAGCTTGAAAAAAAATCTGCCAGCTGGACAGAAGCTTCGAAAAGCGAATATAATCATAGGAGAAAAGTTACGTTTGGGATGGCGAACAAATGATGGACGACAACGACGCCCGATAGAACACGAGATACTTTTCCGAAGACCGTGACATTGCTGTACGTATATGACGGTGTGACGTTGAATAAAGAAGAAATTTAGAGAAGGCAAACTGTAGCCTTGACAATAGTACGCAAAATAAGCAACGGTAGCGCATGGGACTACTGAGGGCACTTCGGAAATAGAAAGCGTAGGGATATGGTGGCTAGAAGAAGAGGTGTCAGCATCGTCCTTGCCGCACCTTGCAGAGAAGCGTGCTGCTATTTCAGTTCGCCGTGGAGCGACGCGCAAGTCGCCACCGTCATCGGTCGAGAGCACTCGCAAGCCGCTCGCGCGGCACTTTTGATCGCTTGCCCGTGTGCTCGCAAATTGCAACGTCTATGCTTTGCCCATTTGGACTTGTTCGGGATCAATGCGGGCCAATGTGATCATGCCACAGTGATGGGTAAACAGCAAAGACACTGTTTTGCATCTGGATGCAATGCGGTATATGTTTCGGCCCGCAAACAAGGGAAGAAAGCGTCTCGCTTCTCTGCTCCCGCCGTCGATGAACGGCACAAGGCCTGGGAGAGTGTGATTCCTCGCGCTGAGAAACCACTGGAAAATAAGTACGTTGTGTGTGAAGCTGATTTTGACGAAAGATTAATCATCCGTAGCTACATTCATGTTATCAACGGGTTCTTAGCAACTTGGGAAATAGCTGTACCTAAGAAGGGTGGGTTGCTGAGTGAATCAACTGCCGAAGGACTTTCCCCGCTCTAACCAGCATCCTTTCCATCCGCCACTATGTCACGAAAACCTTGGGCTATAAATACTTGATGACGTCTCGCTTGTGCCAATAAGCGCTTAAAATCTTTTTCGGAACTCTGAAGCAAATGTCTAGCTCGAACGATCACCCTTCGCCGGCACAATTTTTTATCTCTGTGAATTGCCTCAGTTTTTACAGCTTGGCACAGTCACCCTCCAGTGGAAACATACCTTCTGGATTCCTGATCATCCTTATATGTCCCGCATCCACACTAATTCAATAAAATTGCAGAAAAGCTGGATGAGCTTCTAGCTATGGGGCACCTCAATGAGGTTCATGAAATGATTGTTGCTTGTGAAGCCCTCTCTGACCACACTGATCTCATTGGACGCAAAAGTGCCTGTCGGATCACTTATTACGTCAGTGGCTATGTGGCCCATAAGATGGTGAAAAAGACAAAGTACAAAGAATGTAGCCGGTTGTTGCTTCACTCTGAGAATTCCTGCTTGCTTCCAGCAGAATCACGCGTTCTGTACCCGTTTGAGTCCTTAACAGACCTGGTCAAAGCTATGGAAGATGCATTCACATATTGCTTCAGTTTTAACAAGTTGAAAAGTGACAGCATAACAGACCTTATCTCTTGCCTATCTGTGAAGATGTTAAAAGTAGTCGGCTCTGAACACCACAAACTGGAAGTGACGAATCAGATAATTAGATTATTTACAATGACCAGAATGCATTTTCTCGTTGCTGGAGAAAATGCGTCCAATAAAAAAAGAAAAAAAAATGAAGTTCTTGAAGTTGAGACGTATGACCTAACTGTCATAGCGTTAACTCAGAGAACAAGGTTTTATTTTATGGTATTGTGCATCACTCACACTGTGTTGTTTCTTGTGATTTTACTGTTGTCTTGTTCAGATTGCAACAACTGTGATGGCACTGTCTGGCTGTGTTTCATATGCAGAAATAAATTTTTTCGTGAACTGGTTTGTGTCAATGTTTGCCGTGAACTGGACAATGTTTGCCAATCAAATCTCAATGGCATGTGTGTATGTATGCCCATTGTATCATCGTATATTTACTGTTCTTTTTAGTTGCCTAATTCACTTGCTTTATCTGAGTTTCTTATGATTTGCAGTTCTCTCCAACCTCAATGCATTGGTTGTGTTTATTTTTCATGTTATTTTTCGCTTTTGTGAAAATAAATATCTTGCTTGTAAAATTGGACCTTGATTGCGCAAGTCATAAAAATAATGGTTGCCGATTCCTTTATATGCATTGAGACTTCACGAAGAACACCGCGGCATCGAAGTGAAAACTGCACGGACTTTGTTTTGGTGTCAAGCTCACGGCAAGTTACTTGATTCTCGATCTTCTAAGCTTCGTTGCCCGTATACTACGAAGTGAATTGAAAACACTAGTTTTCAGTGACAATACGTGCTTTACAGCGCCCCGCCAGAATGGTGACAGGTAGACTTGGTTATAATCCGCAGAATAACGTGAAATATTTGCAACGAAATACGACTGATACGCTCGTGCGGGTGTGAGGAGGGTCATCTCGAAAGCGACTGCAGCGCCGCTGCATCCGGATGAATTCTCGCTCGCTCTCCGGCACGCCGATGGTGACACCTCTCCTTCTAGCCACCTTAGTAGGGTTCCTCGATGCTTGCTTCTCCGCTCAGAGTGAAGACATCTCCGTCGTCTGCTACGGTGGCCGCCATTATCGCTTCCGCTGTATACCGGTTTAGCGGCTGCAGGAAGTAGCTTACTAGTTTAACGCGGATGATTTTTGCACTCAGGAACGCGATATTCACGCATATCTGGCCAAAAAAAGTGCCACGTGAGCCCTCGGGCTGGCTGAAGACGCTGCAGGTACTACGATGGCGGGCAAAACAGTGCAAAAAGTGGTAGCACCCTGAGCGGGGGCGCGCACATCGAGGCACTCTAAGAAAGTGGGAAACAAAATTTATTGTTTTTTTGTTACTTTTTAGGTAAAGAAAGAAAATGGCCGCCTTTTATTTATCAATATAGCGGGTGAATGCGCATACGCGGGTGGCTCGGCTGCTTCTTTATTCTATTGTCGTACTTTTTCACCAAAAGTGGGCGAAAGAAACCGGGGCTCGTGCAGGGCTACTGGGGTCTCGTTATCTTTCGCTCGCTTGTTTTAAGTGCATCGATACGCCCAGCAGCATGCCAAATCGTCGGAACGCAGTGCCTGTGCGTACAAAGGTTATGTGGAACCGAAAGGCATTCATTGGCAGCTGGCCTCAGCAAAAAGAATTGATGAGTGAGTATGGAGAACAATATGATTTACTGACAGCAAACTGGCACTGATGCTTCAATGCGAAAAAAGTAAATCTATCTGGTTAGAACCTTTATGAAGAGTTCGCACGCGGCACAACTTCATCTCCAAAAGGCAGAACGATCAGAAAAGCGTGTGCTGCTTGTAGAAATTATCATTGCGAAACAGACGTAAAATGCAATACAACATGCTTCGCTCAATGCTCCGAATTTCAGCTCTTGCTATCACCGAGCATGGCTTAACACTGCAACTTTTTTTGCATTACGAGATAGTAGCGTCAAGCTGAGGACACTAGTAGGGGGGGGGGGGGGTTTGTAATCAAATCACGGTGGAGCGAAAATCGAGAGAAGCGGAAACATTAGAACCCGTGCAGGATCAGTGCAAATGTGCATAGTATACAAATACACGACACTGACGGTGGTAACAAGGCCTCATCACCATAGAACTTGCAGAACTCGAGCCATACGCAGCTATACAGTTCATGCGGCCCCATACAACAGTACACAGCTTTTGTGACATACGGAAGCGAATAAAAAATTGCTTGAAAGAAAACGGAACGCCGAGGAGCACGCCAACCATCGGATGAAAACTAACTGCGTAAATGCGCGGCCTGCGTTGAAGAGCGGCGGTGCATCCATTGAAAAACATAAAAATTAAGAGAGGTCACTCTGACCAACAGCGGCGGCGCTACGCAGCTTCACGTCGGCCGTGAGATGGCAGCACATCTGTCACTGCTTCAAGGAAACGCGCGCCCTAGTTATCTACTATAGTACCTTTTTCAGTGCATTATACGTCTACGTGTTTTTCACTAGCTCGCATTGCGGCTCTTAATCCGTCTTTATCACCTGCAATTATATGGTGCGATATCGTCGGGCAGAATCTCTGGCATGAATCAGATGCCATAGAAGTGCACGTGGCGTCGACGTGACGGCGACGTTGTTGAGCTCCGTGTTAGTGAGCATTTAAGGCAGTGAAGTACGGACAGCACCAGGAGACGCCATAAAATATGCGCAATAACGTGCCCGGCATGCGTCATGGTCTTCGCTCGTTTCATCTGGCCCTTAATTTCGCTGCTGCCAAGTACGAATGCCATCAAAACTTTGTAATGTGCGTATTGCATTTGTCATTGAAGTCTTAACCTAATATTCCTGGCATTGTGTTGTTCGGCGCAGAGATATTTCGATGTTCCTCACTTCACGTATCATTTTCGCTGATTGCTTAAAGTAAAAAGATGTCTGGAATACTTGGCGGCTCGATTGCGAGAAAATTGTTTCTTGGCTCAAGAAATTGAGTCGCCGCTCGCGTTGTTAGGTTTTCTTTCTGCCGATACATGTTTTCGAATTCACTGCTTGAGTGAGATTTTGTGAAAATTGCAGCTATGCTTAGTATATATATATTTATGTGGCGTTCGCAAAGTGCTTAAAGCACTAACTAGCGCGATAAGGCAGACGTGTTAAATCTAGAAAAAATGTTTGTTAGCTAACTCTAGGATGTAATCTTTGAGTAACTACTCCGGCCTCGTTAACAGCTTGCATGACACATAAAATGGCTTTGCTTTTGCTGGCGTAACTGCTTGTGACTGTTTTTCGCGACTCAGCGATGTAAAATGTGTAGAAGAAAATTTGTGCGAAGGTGGGAAAGAAAATGTAGCCAACATTTTCTTTTTTCGGTTCATGCCAGAATCAAGTGCTGAGGCAACTACTGCTATGTCACTTTGTGCAATGTATGTGTATTTGTATGCATTTATTGCAGCTTTACTCTTTTGTGGGTCTTCTTATAATGTTGCCTGTATGTTGATTTTCTTGCGTGTAATTTATAATCATGATATGGCAGCTGTAATTGCGCGTCTTGCAGTGTAATGAATCTCTCTTCGCGCCTGCCTCCACATTTACATCAAACATCAACAAAGTGGACATGTGCTTACGAAGAATATCATTTGAAATTAGTAGCATTCGCTCCTCCAACGATTCTCATGTTTTATTTAAAATGTATACATAGACATACATTGGCATCGTGCGCTTGCAGCTCTGGCGGTGCAGCTTACACGAAGCTAATCTATGCAGGCAAACGACGCGTTAAAAGACATGAAGGTGTAGCCTCGGAGACGAGCACGCACATAGAAGTGGTCTCGGAGGCTCTATAATATTTCTATTCGCTAGAAAATGGCATTCGAGACATCCTTTTCTGCGATCTCCCATCTCTGAAGCTGCGAAAGTTCGCAACGACCGTTTGAAGCGCTGCGAACCTAAACCGGCCACAGGGGCCTATGGGAGTCTCCCCTCCTAACCTTATGCGTTCCTCTATATGGTGCATATGGTGCATAAAGAAAGCAACAGAATACCAATCAAGAAGGGTGTAAGGCAAGGGGACACAATCTACCCAATGCTATTTACCGCGTGCTTACAGGAGGTTTTCAAAAGCCTAGAATGGGAACACTTAGGGATAAGAGTTAATGGAGAGTACCTTAGTAACCTGCGCTTCGCCGATCACATTGCATTGCTGAGTAACTCAGGGGACGAATTGCAACTCATGATTATGGAGTTATACAAGGAGAGCAGAAAGGTTGGTCTTAAAATTAATCTGCAGAAAACGAAAGTAATGTACAACAACCTCGGAAAAGAGCAGCGCTTCGAGATAGGTAATAGTGCACTTCAAGTTGTAAAAGACTATGTCTACTTAGGGCAGGTAATAACCGCAGAGCCGAACCACGAGATTGAAGTAACTAGAAGAATAAGAATGGGGTGGAAAACATTCGGCAAGCACTCTCAAATTATGACAGGTAGATTGCCACTATCCCTCAAGAGGAAGGTATATAACAGCTGTATCTTACCGGTACTTAGCTACGGAGCAGCAACCTGGAGACTTACAAAGAGGGTTCAGCTTAAATTGGGGACGACGCAGCGATTAATGGAAAGAAAAATGGTAGGTGTAACCTTAAGAGACAAGAAGAGAGCAGAGTGGATTAGGGGACAAACGGGGGTTAAAGATATCATAGTTAAAATAAAGAAGAGGAAATGAACATGGGCTGGGCATGTAGCGCGAAGACAGGATAACCGCTGGTCATTAAGGGTAACTAACTGGATTCCTAGAGTAGGGAAGCGGGTTAGGGGGAGACAGAAGGTTAGGTGGGCAGATGAGAATAAGAAGTTTGCGGGTGTAAATTGGCAGCAGCAAGCACAGGACCGGGTTTACTGGCGGAACATGGGAGAGGCCTTTGTCCTGCAGTGGACGTAGTCAGGCTGATGATGATGATAATGGTGATGATGATGATGATGATGATGATGATATGGTGCATGTTTCATCGCCGCCACCTATAAGAGAATCCATAGCAGAAGTCACATGACACCACGATCGCTAAACAAATTTAGTGCTCTTATAAATACTACGCACAACGCGGAATTGAAATGTTACCCTTAAGTTGTTTAGAAAAAAGTGATTTTTTGCTAAACGTATGGCTCTATTCGCTTTAAAGCTTGAGCTTACTATGGTGCCCCTAGTGGATTTTCGCCATCACAGAGGGCAGATTTGAATGGAGTCGCTATGGTTCTTTTTTAGCTTTTGATTTTCTTCGCCCCCCTACGGCGATGGGTGGAACTTGGGACTTTCCATGACCTATCAAGGTAAGCGTCATAATGTTGTACGTTAATTTTACACAATAATCTATATGCAACACGAAATCAAGCCACCCACTCAGTCAACGTGCCACGTTGTCAGCAATAAAAAACATTGTT
Source organism: Rhipicephalus microplus (assembly GCF_043290135.1). Taxonomy (NCBI): domain Eukaryota; kingdom Metazoa; phylum Arthropoda; class Arachnida; order Ixodida; family Ixodidae; genus Rhipicephalus; species Rhipicephalus microplus. Next base: position 15,676 of record NW_027464785.1, read on the forward strand.
TTTTTTGTTTTTTGCGCATGTTGACAGTAGCAGACGTGTACTGTCGCGAACGAATTTTAACGGCGTGCAATAAAAGAAACAAAGCCATAAAAGGTCCTATAAGGTTAGAGTGATGTCCTCCGTACCACCGAAACATCACCCGCTGTGCTAGCTTAGCTCTAAGGGTTGCGAAGCAAGTTGAACTGCTCGCCTAAGTGTTTTTTTTTATTATTATTGTTTTCGCGTCGTGTTTGTACAATGACTGTACATATACTAGTACTGTACTGTAAATATATTAGTATATCGACTGTACAGGTGTGTGACGCCTGCCGTGCGAACACGGCTCTGCGTGGGAGGTGCCGAATTTCAGGCGCGATGCATTATCGGGCGCGCGACGAGCTCGTGCAATGGGCGCATACTCGAAGCACTCGATTCTTGGCCAATCCGCCACAGTGGGTATGCGCCACTAACAATAGGAGAACAACAACAACAACAACAACACTGTACGGAGCGTAACACGCTCAGACGCGACACTCGTGAAAGAAAACCGGACATCTCCCACGGTGGCAAATTGCAATAGTTGCACTAAATGCCAGTGATATTTAGCGGCTCGAATAACAAAAAAAAACGTCAGCCTCCACGGAAGTCGCAGCACAGTCACGGCGAAAGCTAAAGGAGTGGCATTTCTGAGTCTTTCGAAACACTCATTGGTTAACTACTGCAAGCACACTTGGGTGGTAGTATATATAGGCCGGCATTCGCCACGCTATTTTTCGTCATTCTTCTGAGAAGCGTGGTATCAGCTGAACACTTACAAGGATTTTCGTGCCAATTGTTTATGCAGTGGCTGACGACGATGGGGAATTATGGCTGAAGTGGGCATGCGCAACAGTTAATAGGGGAACAAGAACAAGCTCAACACTCGTCATGTTCACACGTGGTTTCTTACACCCACGCGTACGAACTACGGCAAGGAGATGCTGCGCTTTCTATTGCCGTTCCATATGAATGAACTAACGCTGTAAAAATATTGCTAAAGATGCGTTTTTGTCCTACCTGTGTAATGCCATTGTATTTCTTTTTTTCATTTGTACACTCCCATTGATCTTTTATGTGATTATCAAAACTGAAGTTGGTACATTGTTTTAAAGGTTTATTTTTCGATCTGTTTCACTTGCATTTTCTGTCTATATATGTTTATGTGTAAATATTTATGCATTCTTTACAGTACTATTATGCATTCCTTTACAGATCTAACTGAGCGACATAGTTGTTGTCTGATTTAATTTATACTATAATGCACACTCGCCTATCCCTGCCACTTTGTACGGGGTCGTGGTCCTAGTCAAGCCCGTGAAGAGGCTTTTTGACCTCGGTCCTCAGCATCCCTAATGATGGTATGTTGGAAAATAAAAAGTTCAAAATGAGCTTTTGTAATGGGTTGGGGCACTGGATGACCCACTCATTACGGTATTCGCATTGTGCAGCGACAGGTTGTTCTTTCTCTGTTTTAAAACGCTTTAAAAGTCGTATTAACGCAATTGCTTACCAGACATCAAACCTGTCTAAGGCAAGTTTGCCCGCAAGTCACAAGCACCAGCGTAGCTCAGTGGTGGAATACTGGGCTGGTACCCAGCGAACTCTGGTTCGAGCTCCACTGTGCCTTTGGTGCTAGGTCTGCCAACAAGTCACAAGCACCGGCATAACTCAGTGGTATACTGGGCGAACTCTGGTTCGAGCCCCACTGTGCCTTTGGTGCTAGGTCTGCCAACAAGTCACAAGACCCGGCATAACTCAGTGGTATGCTGAACTGGCACCCACCAGACCCCAGAGTTAACTTTTTTCCCTAATTTCGCGCGATGTGGTTACGGACACAGGCGGCGGCGGAGAACTGCGCGTGACCCGAATTGTGATCTCATAACAGCTTTCGCTGTAAAAATAAACTCGACAGACAACCAAGAATTTAGTGCACGAGTGCTTGAAAAAAAAAGAAAGTACAAAAGCAAAATGAAGTTTGTGTGATATGTGTGGTTTAACGTCCCGAAACCACCATATGATTGTGAAAGACGCCGTAGTGGAGGGCTCCGGAAATTTAGACCACCTGGGGTTCTTTGACGTGCACCCAAATCTGAGCACATGGGCCTACCACATTTCCTCCTCCATCGGAAATGCAGCCGCCGCCGCCAGGATTTGATCTTGCGACCGTCGGGTCAGCAGCCGAGTACCTTAGCCATTAGACCACCGCGGTGGGGCCAAATTACTTTCCTTTACGAATGGGAGCATAGTCGCGTGTTGTTTTTCATTATTCGCGGGCTTTTTTTATAAACAAGAAAAAAGTGAGCAGGCAATTAGTACGTTTTTGAAAGTAGCACAGGCGTATGTTTCAACATGCGTACCTCTGCCTCAGTGACATTTTGGCAGTTTGTAGAATTATATATATGGTTTAATAAAATGAATTCTGAAAATGCAAAATAAGGTAGCTACTTTTTAGGAGAACACGAATAAATGAGAAGCGGGAACCCATTGCAAATAATTTATTTGAGCCTGACACTTCAATAATAATTTCGCCAATCAGGTTAAATAAAATTGCCCTTCGCTTTTTTCCTCATCTTCCTTCCCCATTTTCCTTAATGCAGGGCAGCGAATAGGATGCCCCAATTTTTGTTTAACATTCCTGTCTTTCCCTCATTTTATTCTCTCTCTCTCACCAAGCAGGCGTAAAACTTCATGGTGAAAATGAAATAAAATGAAGCTTTAGCAGCACCATTCGTGCCGATGGCAGTGTGGCCGATTCTCCTTGTAGGTATGAACCAAGGTCTTTTAGGCGACAAACAAACGAGCAAACAAACCCTTGACTTAATCTTGACGTTTCGCTGTCGCATCAACTACAACGCACGAAACTATTGAGCCAACAAATGAAACAGAGGGCACGACCAGTGAAGCGCAACTCTTGCAAGTTCAAGCGCCTCGTAATGGCTGCAAGTTTCACGTGAAGTTGCGTGACATATCGATTTCGAACATCATCATTCCGTCCTTGATGTAATCATTTGGTTCGTCGCAGTCAGCTGGGAAACGAAATTCGTAGTGACAATGTGCGCGAGTGTCTTCAATATGTTTACAGACGCACTCCCATTCGTAGCAAGCCATCGAAACCATGCGCGATCTTCTCCAGCAGTACACTTTGACGTAAAAAAAAGGTGCCGCACATGAGTCTCCAAATAACCCTTCAAACTTAATACGTACACGAACATACCCATAACAATTACAGACTTCAACTGTAAAGTAGGCATCACTCGTGTGCAACACTGTGATCTGTGCGATCCTCGAGTAGTCCGCATATATCAGATAACCAGCGTCTACGAAGTAGAGGTGATAACTTATGTTTCTGAAAGCTTCCCTCCACGTACGCACCTTCGCCGACTGCTTTGATAGGCATAAACGACATTCAACTGTCGAGCCACCGTAGATCTCAATGAAATGCTGCGGATAGTCCTCCCCCGAAGTTTTCCGCATGCCCAGCAGTACGTCTGCCGGCAAATTCGGAAAGTTGCCAAGCTCTCGTGGCGTTACCAGGTTCTCTGACGCCGACTTGCCATCCTGGTTGATGCGATCCCGCCCAGAAGCACGTTCCAGCTGGAACGTGGACGATGACGTACTCGCCGCGACTTGAGCCTCTAGCGACCCTACGCGTTCCCCGACCTCGCGAGTGATCTCGGCGAGCGTGGATTCTTGTTTCCTGACTTGTTCCGCGAGTTCGTTCACCTGACTCTGGATCACGGGCAGCAGCTCGTCGCTCTTGGAGTCATTCAAGAGCGACTTCATTTCCTCAAAGGCAGCAGTGACGTCCTCCAGGGTCAGGGCTCTAGATTTCGATGGAGTCTTCCCAGGGCGGGCTGTAGCACCAGCGACACTGCATTCTGCCACGTAGTGCCCGGCCAGTTCCTTGTGCAGGACTGGCTCGCCGCATCGTAAACATTCCGCTAAGTGGAAGGTGCATTCAGTCTCGTAGTGTCGAAGCATGTCTTCCATGGTGCCCGAAAACTGGCACCCATGACTTTCGTTCCAGCAGTAAACCTGCAAATGAAAAGCGAAATAAAAAAAAGTAAAGCACGACTTTCTATGCAAGTATGTGCAACCTCATATTATCCTTCCTAGAGGCGCGAAAATCGAGTGGGCTGTCTTAAGGCAGTACATGCAAGAATATAGATGGGGAAATTTGCTGAAGGGGTTCGGGACAACCTGCATGTGGAAATTCGAGAGCTTTATCATTGTCGTCAACCCTCCACTGCATCAATATGAGAATCATATGGAAAATTATTTTCGTAGGTTTTATCACAAGTACATGAAGAACAGATGAGAAAATTTTTTCGGAATAGCTGTTAGACTTACCGGAAATACACGTTAGGGCCAAATATACAGATGTATGAGTCAGTTTCGCTTCTCAAAAGAGCGTGGTATTGCTAGCGCCATCATAAGTACATGGAAAGCGAGACGTCAAGTGCGTGAGTGCTGTGGTGTTTGTGTTGGCGGCTAGTTCTCCGTATCATCCGCTGCAATGGCACCATTTCCTAGCTTGAACGAGCTCCTAGTACTCTCCGATAAGCTTTCCGAGCTGCTTCCGCTGAACAATGAGCAATATTTTGCACCCTTCAACGGGTTGGACGAGCAGTTTGGCTTGTTATGACTGGCAATGCATGTATCCGGCCTGCAAGAGACTCATCGGCATGCCCTCTCGACGCAGTCCGCGTCCTGCACGAACGCAAGAGGTGGCTCTGTGCGCTGCAACATAGAGTTGCCTAATATACACTAGTGGGAATTCTGGCGGGTTCCCTCACGTGTATAAAGAAAGAAAGGGAAGTGTATTGTACACTTAACTTTTACGTACACGAACGAAACATCGAAAACAAGTAAAGACAGTGTATACATCTTACAAATGAGCACCAAAATCTAATTGATCACTGGGTATCCAAATGTTACAAGTCAAAGGAAAATTAAAACGAATCAAGTTAATCGCATTTTACAGGATAACATTTATGCATGCGTATACTAGAGTGGGCGCATGGCTAGTACGGGACAACTGGAAATCTCAGCTGGCCCTCTCTTACTTTGAAGAAACGTGTGTGCCATCGTCTAAGGAAGGCCTCTTCGCCGTGCGTTTCCAGCTGCTGATCTAGGTAATTCCACACAATGAGCAGTATATTCTGTAGTGCGGGATAGGCGCCTCTGTGCGGCTTGTGCCGTACTTCCGCTAAACAGCGTCGCCGCCACAGTACGTACAAGGTTACTGCAAAGACCAGTCTTGCAAACTGCCCATGTTCTGTTCCCATGCGCGCCGTGCGAAAGCCAAGGAGGCGTTGTACCATGTGCCAGACGGCCCTTGCCAACGAGCACTGAAAGAGAACATGTTGGGTCGTCTCTCTTTTGCCGCAGTTTGGGCAGCGGTCATTAGGAACGACTCCCCAATGTGCTAACCGGTCACGCGTAGGCAATGCCCTCCATCTTCTCAACCAGTCAAATGCTCACCTGGTACGTTAGGTACGCGATTGCAACGCCATCGTTTCCATTTTTTTCGTGGAGGATGCTGTTTCTTCCTGTTTGCTCATTGTGCTACTTGTCACCATTTCGCTTATTTCATGCGATGAAACATCTTCGAAACTTCCAAAAAAGAAAGGATTTGAAGAAGCATATAAGGATGGCAGTTGTTCACGTGTTGAACCCGTGCATTGAAATATAATTCACGCTTGTCTTCTATGCTGGTCCGGGTTTCGGAGGCGTATTAAATTTAGAGAGCATACATGGTTATTACTCTGGCACTCTAACCTTCTGAACTGCGTCTACAGCACCCGCAACAAAGACTATTATATATAATTTGTATGCACGCCATGCAATATAGGGTTGAGCGAACGTTGTGCGAAGCCCAGATTTCGGTAGCTATGGCTAGGTTCACGAGAAAACACCAGGTGTCGGTGAACATTCCTGGATGCGGGTGTACACATGTAGGCTCCCGAGCATCCGAATTTCTATCTGTTGCTTTCCTGTAATAATTGTTTTATTATTTTTATTGCTATTATTATCCACATTTCACCCCGAAAAGCATGATATGATGTAAGAGATGCCGTATAGTGAAGGGCTGCGTGAATTTCACTCATCCGAGTATTAACGTGATCCTAAATCCAGGCATACTGACCGCTACTACCATATTCACGCACATAATTTGCACCCTCACATAATTTGCGCACCCCTAATAGAGAGTGTCAGCAAGCTACGGAAACAGGTTACGGAAAGGTGGCAACACGGAACCGGCTGACGGGTGCGCATGCGCGAACATTGTATGCGCGTACGTAAAGGAACCATGTCGTATTTCTGTAACCTGTTTCCGTTGATTGCCTAGTGTTTGCCTAGTGATCTGACTAGTGTTTTTTTTTCTTCGTGAAACATTTTTTATGTTGTTTGAAGTGCTTTGTTCTGTGTTGACTGCAGTATTGTACTGTTGATTTTGTTGTACTATGTACACCCACTCTGCTATGGCCCCAAGTTGGGGCTAGCAGTATTGCTAAATAAATAAATAAATAAATAAATTGCTAAAACTCGCTAATATTTTGCCAGCATAGCCTCCTAGATTTCTCTTGCCTGCCGGATTATCGGCGGTCACTTGAAAAGCGGCCGTCATCGGAACTATGGTGGTGGCGCCACCTAAGTAGGGGGGTGTCTTCAAATAAGTTTTTACGTTTTTGGAGCTTATATGCAACAAAAAATAACGTAAAAGGGTTTTAAAAAGGCATAAACGTAATTATAGTTGACCCTACATAAGTGACACCGTCATTCAACAGGCAACTCCTTCAATGCAAGGCATAGCCTCTGAAACTGGTAACAAACGTCAAAATTGCCGATCTCGAAGGCCGAGTACAAAAACCCTTACGCCTACGTAGGCAGCGCCGCCATAGATGACGAGCGTTTCGCGCTCATCCGTCAGGCAAGGGAAATTTAGGAGGCTATGTTTGCCAGCTTTTCAGGGGAAAAAATATTCACTGGCATATTTCGCGCGTCCCGACCAGCCCGAACCAGCTCGCCGGTGCACGTAACCTTTGGACATTTCGACGATTCGGCCGGGTGCGCGCCTCGCGGAGCAGACGAGCACAGTCAAACAGTTCTGCCAGTGCAAAGTCTTGTCTTCCGAAGACTTCCTCCAAACTAGGGTCCCTAGAATACCGCACCCGAACACAAACCTGTCGACGGGTCGCCGAAACTGCTCGAGCGTTTGCCTTCCCCTGTCTCTCCACATCTACCAGCGCAATAATGGCGGGGATGCACGCTCGCGTCACGGTGCAGCCGACTTTCTGCTTCAGAGGTGTACGAGGGTTTGTTGCACCAACTGTTCTCGTTCTCTGCGTCCGCTCTGCAACGCACCTTGATTGATTTCGGAAGTTTAGGTTTCACCATCCGGCCGACGCGTTTTGGCGGTTTCCTTGCGATGTGCTTCAGTAAATGTATATATACGGCGAAGTTGAAGCTCGCCGTTGTAAATTTCGCTAAAGAAAACGGGAAGCGGCCCACCGCAAAGCACTTCAAGGGGTCGTGCAGACTTCTACGTAAAGACCGGCGTGATCGGTACGCGAGAAAGCAGAAGAGAGTGCGCTTCCCACTGATACTTTCCAGCCATTGAAGAAGGCCTTTTTAATTATGTGCGGATGCTTAGTTTTTTCGGTATCGCCGTGTCATAGGACCTAGTTTCTCCCTGCATTGTCGAAAGAGCTTCAAGAAAAGGGGGCGTTCGAACGTGCTCGACGGAACCGAGGACGTTGCGCTTCGGGAGAGCGGTGGCAGCGGTTGCGACGATGGTTCTCAATCGGAACTCTTGATCAGTGATTCCCGCTAGACCGCGTGTGACCGGGTCGGACTGGTTAAAGTACGCGCCGATTCTTTCGAAATTAACAAGTACACTTTGTTTGCGCTCCAATTCATTTCTCCTTTTTAAATGCAAAGCATTTCTTAGTGAACTTCGGCGACTTTGAGCGTATCTATCTATCTATCTATCTATCTATCTATCTATCTATCTATCTATCTATCTATCTATCTATCTATCTATCTATCTATCTATCTATCTATCTATCTATCTATCTATCTATCTATCTATCTATCTATCTATCTATCTATCCACTTACGCTTCCGTGCTCTCGTGGTCACACCCCTAACCTAGCGTGAACCAAAATTAGCATGAGAGGGTAAGATGGTTTTACGAATATGACGCGCTAGTCAAGAATTGCATAATGTCACAATCCCGTCGCGTACGTCGTCAAACATTTCCTGTCACACACTGGCAAATACCCACGGGCGTGTATGTGCCACCGGTATGCGGGTATGTGCCACAGGTGATCAGAGCCGTTTCACTTATTCGATCTGAAAGGGGAAGAACTTACGAAAAGGATAAAAGGGAAAACAAAAAAATAAAAACAAAGTGGCTGGTCATGCCCGTCAATGCCAATCTTCGGGCGCCTCTATTTTCCCCGTATGAGAAAAGTGCAATACCTTTTTCTGAGAAGCAGCCGAAACGATTGCCTCACCTTCAAAGCATTCCATTTCCTGGTAGGCAAATCATAGTCCGAGCATTCCGCTTCCTCGAACGGCTCCTGATCCAAGGGACACAGCCCGCTGCAACCTTGGCAACTTCCTGCGTGGCACGACTGGCACAAAGTGTGCCGGCATGGCAACAGCACAATCCTCTTCGGAATCATGCGACAGAGGCCGCATACACGCGAACTGGGAACCTCGGCGACAAAGCGAGTCGGTCGCCAGTTGACGCCTGCGATGGGGTGCTCACGAAAACGGTGCACTCTCTCAAGATCCGGCATGGTGCGTGTAAGGGCAGACACGAATGCTGCAGACGCGGCGACTCGAGCGTGGAAGAGACGTTTTTTTCGGGAGCTTAGCGCTATCTGGTGGGTCTCTCGCAGTTCGGGTGTCGTATTCACTGAACAGGTTGAAAGAGGCCCCCGTTGTGTTTCGTTATCGCGAGTGCGATAACGTTCACTGCTCCAGCCTTGACATTTGCCGATAATGCGTTCGTTATCACCGGCCGCAGACGTTTTGTAGATACCAGGTGCGGAAAAATACAACTAATAACACAAATATGTCCCCTTCCTGATAGAACTAAGTGCCGTACCGATTAGCACGCCCGCTGTGTAATGCCATCTTCCCTTTTGACGCCCCTTCCGATACGACGCACATGTCTGTAAACGGTGTTGCTGCAGCCGCCGCACCCTCACTACCTGACGAAGACGTTCTTTCGCGTAGCGTGGATACCAGTGCAATTGGGTTTTTCAACTGCTTAACCGTTTACATCCCGACTTCGACCACGACCAACCTTCCCTGGGACGCACGTCCCTTGTCGCTCACCATGTCAACACGGATCATGCATGATGAGCTGCGTCAACGTCTCTAACGTATCTCACAGGCTGAGTGTGGCGTCATCACTTATCACTTCAACGACATCCTTCGACGGGGCGTCATCCAGCACTCACACAGTCCTTGGGCTTCTTCTCCGGTGGTCCTCGTGAGAATAGAAGACGGCTCCATAAGATTGTGCGTGGGTTATCGGCAAGCAAACGAGATCACATGTGCAAGGAGGAAGTTTATCCCCTGGCACGCATTGATGACGCTCTAGACTGCCCTCAAATTGCGGAGTTTTAAGGGCTTACTCGTCAAGCTTCTTATGCTCCCGCCTTGTCCGTTGTTGACGGCGTGTACACTAGTTTCATTGCTCCCGCTAGAGGCACTGCTATAGGCCCTCTTGGATAAAGCTCTCGTGGATCCGGTGAGTCGTGCAAGCGGCGCGACGCCGGCCACGCCATAATTTAGAAAACCAGTTTAGAGAAAAGAAAGTATCCTTGACAACGGTACGAAAGGTAAGCAGCGGCTACGCATGGAACTACTAAGGGCACCCAAGAGATGGCGTTGCGCGAACAAGACGCGGAAAGTGACAATATTTGTCTTTTGTGTTCTTTTTTAGGCAGAACAGAAAAATGGCCTTCTTTTCATTGAGTACGGGGTGTATATGGAATTACGAGGGTGCCTCGGCATGGTTCTTTATACTGTAGCCATTCTTTCCAAACAGAAGAAGGCGAAAGAAGCCAAGATATGCATAGGTCTACGGCTGTCATAGCGCCCGTGTTGTGTTCTTGCTGTGTCCCCGTGTAAATCTTTCACCCGTTTGTTTTAAGCGCGTCGATACGACCAGCACAACGCCAAAGTAGACTTTGGAACGCCATAGCTGTGCGTTCAAGGGTTACGTGGAACCGAAAGGCACACATTGACAACTAGCACAGGTGAAAAAGATTCACGAGTGAGTACGGAGCAGAGCATTGTTCACTGACAGCGAAGCAGCGCAGATATTTCCATGCAAAAAAAATAGATTTGTCTTGTTACAAACAAAATCTTACAAATGGCCGCATGACCCAAGCCGCCAGTGGACGCGAAAGAAGCTACTAGCGCATTCCACTTACATGCGAAGCGGAGAAGCAGAGCTTCCGTGGCAACCCTCCTCCTCCCCCCGGTTCTTTTCTCATTTCCCTTTATTTGATAACCTCACTAGTGACGTCATGAAAGAAATGTTATGTTCGTGATTCATTTCCAGTAGGGTGCGTGGCAGCCGCCAGCGATAAAGGCGGCGCTGCCACTGCGTATCAGCATACGAGTTTCCGCCCCTGGTTCTACCCTCTCTCTCCTTTTCCTGATCCTCTCCCTCGCTCCCGTTTTCCGCCTTTTTACCACATAGAAACATACTTACATAAAGGGTGGACACTCCCGTAGGGCCCTGCGGCCAAGCAACTGCGCTGCTTTCAGCGCCACGAGTTGCTGGTCAGACCCGAATGTCTCCAGCCTAAATCAAATATTTTTTTTCCCTTTCCGACGCTGGAATTTGAACCCGCACCCTTATGCTTCGATAGCGAGTGTCTTTACCACTACGCTACACACCCATGCTTCCACAGAAGGAATACATGTACAGTAGATCTAAACCACATCAATGTGCCCTTCTGCGCAAAACAAATGCAAAAAGACAGCATTTTCTAGTCACACTTTACTGTTTTCTGTCCTAAGACAATAAACGTCCTCAGCGGGACATGATGTAGAACGAATATGTAAAATTGCTCAAATCAATAAATGTTGCTCATTGCAAAAAAAACTGATGCCAAGCTTGGGTAATCACTGTCCACTTGAGGCGGCTATTATGTGTATTAACAAAGTAATAAAAGCGAGCATGGGTCTGCCGTCGAGTAGTTGGTCAAACCCGTTCTTACTGGGCCGCAAAAAGGCTCCGAAGGCCATTTATATAGTATATTTATCTACTATCTTACCATACAGTACTGTACGTGGCCAAACTATGCTGCTATAATGGCATGGCCGCCCCTCATCCCGGACAACATCAGCGACAAAAGACAATGCCGGCGTGGGTTCAGTTGCTGGAATTAAACCAAGCTGCCGAAGCTCCTCCCTCAAAATCTCCCGGATGACTTCCCGCAGAGGCCTGTCCTTGTCGCAGAGGCCCCGTTTGGTGGTCTATTGGCTAAGGTACCCAGCTGCTGACCCGCAAGTCGCGGGATTGAATCCCGGCTGCGGCGGCTGCAATTTCTATGGGGCACACTGTAGACCCGCGTGCTCAGATTTGGGTGCACGTTAAAGAACCCCAGGTGGTCGATATTTCAGTTGCCCTCCACTATCAAGGGCAGAAACAGCGCACAAACTCACGGGACGAAGAGAAGAGACATAAACAAGCGCTGACTCTCAACTGAAGAATTTATTGAAATATACAAGTTATCTGAACACATAAGATAAAAACGCATAGAGCATGCACAGAAGGCCGGCGTTCTATGCGTTTTTATCTTATGTGTTCAGATAACTTGTATATTTCAATAAATTCTTCAGTTGAGAGTAAGCGCTTGTTTGTGTCTCTTCTCTTCGTCCCGTGAGTTTGTGCGCTGTTTCTGCCCATAATGTATCACCAACTAGCCCAACTTTCAGTCTTGCCCTCCACTATACGGCGTCTTTGATAATCACATGTTGGTTTTAGGATGTTAAACCCCACATACCAATCAAGGAGCTGCTTGGCCGATAGCCGCTTTCAGCCAGGCCCGCGAACCGGCAGATCTATAAGCAAGTATGGAAAACAAAGTATTGCTTACCAGGTGCCTCAGGTTTTAAATACCCTTGCAGATCAATTGAACTTTAGGGCTAGTAGTGCGACTTTCAAGAAACAAAGAACTTATTCATAACCACCGGTCTACACTGTCGAAACTACGTATTGGAGTCTCATGCCTCTACAAATGCTTAAATTGTTCATAAACTTATAAGTCAATTATACGAGTGTATACCGCGGAATTCATTGTATCCACATGCCTCTTATGTCTGTTTTTGAGTTGTTTTATTGATATTGTTTAGTTGTGAATTATAACGAGAGTGACCTCTAATTTTTTTAAATGTGTTATGTAAACTTCTTATGCTATTTATGTTTGAATTTTGTGTTTACAATTTCAGGTTGCTTGAAACTAATGTATTGAATATATATATTGTTTAAGCTTGCACTGTCACGGACTGCGGAGGGACAAGGGCCTTTGTCAGGCTGTTCGCCTTTAGCCCTTTGCCCCTGCAGTGAGCTCTGTATCTGGCTTACTGTAAATAAAAATACTACTACTACTACTACTAAACAGCTGCATCTTTCAAACCACGTACCGTTCCGAAACTATCAGTGACACGAAGCACACGTATTCGACTGCCCTTAGGGCACGAACATCAACCGCGTGCAGATAATAAGGTATCAATGAAACAGTGCAGAAGATAAGAGATATAACTTCCTTAATGAGCCAAGGCCTCGACCCACGCCTGTCGTGCAGTAGTGGCGAGGCTTTCACCACTTGTCTTTCATTGAAACGCCGTTGAGCAGCAATGTGTAGCTCATTTGCAAATTTTGACTGTCAGCGCCGCTTTGTCTCCTTGAGACTTCCGGGTGCGTTAGCGCATCCGGCGTCGAGCATGCGAAATTTCGAATGTATATTTGCGTTTAAAATAGTCGAGGCTGGACGTGAGCTGAAAAGAAAGTGGCACTCTGGTTCGACATGAAAAAGGGAAGGATGGTGCACTACTGGTTCAGTCTAAACGCACTTCGTTTGAAGTGAGAGATGCAAACTGCAACATCGCTTCTGTAGGATAGATGGTTTGCCCTGACGGTACTGAAACAGCTCCGTTTGAGCACCGACATGGTAGGACGTCAACTTTGTTATGTCACGTCATTGTTATGAGTGTTATATCGACATCGCCGGTCGGTTCTTTCGTTATCGGTGCACAAAGGTCAAACAATGTTCCACCAACGTCGTTATTACACCAAAAGAAATTAATCTCGGTGCTACAATGTTGCCATCAGAAACGTTGTAGCGTTGAAGTAACACAAGCGATGAGAAAAAGAGGGAAAAGGGAAAGTCAACCACAAAAGCTTTGCGGACTGCGCGAACGCGTGCTGAACTGCACGTCCGTGCCACCTAGAGGAGTGCCATCTACCGTCGACCGCAGTTCTAGGCCGGAAACTGCTCTTCTTGTTATTCACTGGCCCGTTTTTTTTAGTTTTCTATTGCCGCGAAGCGCATTGTAAGTTCCAAGTTTTCACGCGAAGCGCTGATGTTCAGCATATGAGCGTCAGATTTTTCATAGCGAGGCGAACGCTATCACGGTCTGCCTCGAACGGCCTTCGCTTGGCTTGGTATCTCTTTGTGACAAATATTGCGACTGATAACAGTTATGCTCATAAACTGCTCTCGAGGTAGAAGCGTGGAGAAACATATTGTCGCCAGGTGAAAATAACAGAGCACAGGACGACGGTGCGACCAGAAAAACGAGGTCTGTATTAACAGAACAAAAGAGCAGCCACTTCGACTTCTTCTTTCTCAGAGGAATCATGGGTGCTGTCCACGCTCATCACTTCGTCGTCCTTTGTCTTCTTGCCCGGCCTTTAGCCGTGACATTAGCCTCCCATTCAAGAAAGCATCGTCCCGATGCTTTATAATCAAAGCGGTTTGTACTCGTTGGAAACGCATGAGTTCATTCGGCGAAATAAGGCTTCATGCGTACCACGTGCACAACTTCTGGAGCATACCTTCGACGCCTTGAAGAGTGCGCAGTATCAGGAACAACCTCATAATTAATGTCACTGAGACGTCGCAGAACTTTATAGGGACCGAAGTACCGTCTTAACAGTTTTTCTGAGAGGCCACGGCGCCGAATAGGTGTCCATATCCAAACTTTCTCTCCTGGCTCGTAGGAGACTGGTCAGTGACGAAGGTTGTACCTTCTTGAATCGTAGTCCTGCTGGCGACTAATACGTAGGCGTACAAGCTGTCGGCCTTCTTCGGCCAGCTGAGTGATATAATCAGCATCCGTTTCAGCGTCTTAGCACTCGTGCGGCAGCATAGCATCCAGCATAGTGGTGACTTCACGACCATGAAGAAGGCGGAATGGCGTTGTTCTTGTTGTTTCTTGATAAGCCGTCTTATAGGCGAACGTGACATACGGCAAGATCTCATCCCAGTTTTTATGCTCCACATCGACGTACATGCAGAGCATATCCGCTGGTGTCTTGTTGAGACGTTCCGTAAGACCATTCGCTTGCGGATGATACGCCGTTGTTCGCCGGTGGGATGTGCCACTAAGTCTTAAAACTGTCTGTAATAGTTCGGCTGCGAATGCAGTTCCCCTGTCAGTTATTACCACTGATGGAGCACCATGCCTCAGCGCCACATTCTCTACGAAAAATCGGGCTGCTTCACTTGCCGTGCCCCTCTCCAAAGCCTTGATTTCGGCGTAACGAGTGAGGTAGTCGGTGGCTACTATAATCCATCTGCGACCTGCTGATGAGGTTGGAAATGGGCCCAAAAGATCCATTCCGACTTGAGCGAATGGAGTAACAGGCACGTCAATAGGATGGAGGAGGCCTGCTGGTTTGACGGGTGGAACTTTTCTGCGCTGGCAATCAAGGCACGTCCGAACATAGTGTTGAACGGTTGCCGTCAGTCGTGGCCAGTAGTATTTCTGCCTCACTCTGCACAACGTACGCGTGTAACCCAGGTGGCCGGATGTTGGTTCATTGTGGCATGCATGTAATACTTCGCTCCTTAGAGATGTTGGGACGACGAGTAAGTAGTCGTTTCCGTGTGGCGTGAAGTTCATCTTATACAGGACGTCGTTGCGCAAGCAAAATGACGAAAGCCCTCTCGCAAACAGTCTAGGTACAGCTGAAGTGCGACCCTCTAAAAAACGTATTATGGGTTCTAGTTCGGGGTCGTCTCGTTGCAGCTGTGCGACAGTTGCCGTGTTTACAACTCCGACAAAGGCTGTATTGTCATCTTCTGCCGTCGCAGGTTCGTATGGCGCACGAGAAAGGCAATCAGCGTCTGAATGTCGCTTCCCCGATATGTAGACCACCGTCATGTCAAATTCTTGAAGCTTCAGGCTCCAGCGCACCAACCGTCCTAAAGGGTCTCTTAAATTCGTCAGCCAGCAGAGGGAGTGATGGTCGCTGACAACATTAAAAGGACGACCATACAGGTATGGGCGAAATTTTATAACCGCCCACACCACCGCAAGGCACTCTTTTTCCGTAGTGGAATAATTTTCTTCCGCACGTGAAAGAGTTCTGCTCGCGTAAGCAATTACTCGTTCAGCGCCATCCTGCCACTGCACGAGTACAGCTCCTAAGCCGACATTGCTAGCGTCGGTGTGCACTGTTGTCGGTGCGTCATCATCAAAGTGTGCGAGGACTGGTGGCTTCTGAAGGCGTTGCCGCAGCTCGTCGAATCCTTTTTGCTGCTCTTCATTCCATACGAATGCGACGTCTTCTCTGGTAAGGCGAGTCAACGGCGAGGCAATGCGCGAGAAGTTCTCAATGAAGCGTCGGTAGTAAGCACACAGTCCTAAAAACCGTCTGACGGCCTTTTTGTCAGTTGGCGCTGGAAAATTCGTAACGGCAGCTATTTTTTCAGGGTCAGGCCGCACACCTTCACTGCTGACAAGATGCCCCAGGAACAGAAGCTCTTCGAAGCCGAAATGGCATTTTTCCGGCTTAAGTGTTAGTCCAGCGGAACGGATAGCTTGAAATAGTGAGTGCAGTCGCCTGACGTGTTCGTCGAATGTGGCAGAAAATACGATGACGTCATCTAAATACACTAAGCACGTCTGCCACTTGAGGCCTGATAGTACGGTGTCCATTAGCCGCTGAAACGTTGCCGGTGCTGAGCACAAGCCAAATGGAAGTACCTTAAATTCAAAAAGGCCATCAAGTGTCACGAAAGCTGTTTTCTCCCGGTCTCTTTCATCGACTTCTATCTGCCAATACCCACTCCTTAGATCCATCGACGAGAAATAACGCGCGTGCCGTAGTCGATCGAGTGAATCGTCGATACGTGGAAGTGGGTAGACATATTTTTTTGTCACCTGATTCAGCTTGCGGTAATCCACGCAGAAACGTAAGGTGCCGTCTTTTTTCTTCGCTAATACAACCGGCGAAGCCCACTGCTTTTCGACGGCTGAATAACGTCGTCTTCAAGCATCTGTCGCACCTGCTTTTCGATGGCTTCACGTTCTCGCGGAGCTACCCGGTACGGGTTTTGCCTGATGGGTCTGGTCATTTCGTCCGTTATAATTCGATGTTTCGTCAGCGGCGTTTGACGGACCCTGGAAATTGAAGAGAAACAATCTTCAAACTTGTTAATAAGCTGCATGATACTTTGCTTCTGCGACGGCAGCAAACTTGGGCCAATATCAACAGATAGAGGTGCAGGGGTGAGATCAGTTGAATTATCTTTTTCAAGAGTTAGGCAGTCTGTCATCTCGGCGAGCTCTTCCACGTACGCGACTGCCATGCCCCTCGTTAGATGTCGGCGTTCAGAGCTGAAGTTCGTAATAAGGACGTGCGTGTGTCCGCATTTTATGCTTACGACGCCTCTTGCGATAGATAAACCATGGCTGAATAGCAGTGTTGGAATTTGCTCGGCGATGTTTTCAGAATCGCTCGACGTGTCACATGTCACAGCCACGAGTACACTCGACCGCGGTGGGATGGTCACGTCGTCTTCGAAGACACGCAAAGGCTGACGTCGCTGGTCTGTACAGGGCACATCCGAAACTTGATCTGGGGCCGTCCAAAACGTAACCGATCTCTCAGGAATGTTGATAATGGCACCGTATTCACGCAAGAAGTCCATGCCCAAGATCAGGTCTTTGCAGCACTCCGGTAAAATTACGAAAGTAGCGATGAAATCTGAACTGCCGATATTAATTCGAGCTGTACATTTGCCTGTCGGCGTCACCAATTGACCCCCTGCGGTTCTAATGTTTGGTCCCGTCCATATTGTTCTTACTTTCTTTAGGCAGTCGGCGAGTTTACGGCTGATAATAGAGAAGTCCGCACCAGTATCTACCAGTGCTGTTATTGGGCGTCCGTCTATACAAATGTCTAGATTGGCGCTTACGATTTCCGTTGATGTCGGTGACGTCGTATCGTCCTTGGTATCGTGCGTCGTACGATCCGTGGTATCATTCGTCGTATCACGTCGTAGAGAAGATGTTGGGGGTGTGTTAGCATCTCGACGGGCGGCAACCTTCCCCCCAAAAGTCGCAGCTGTTAGTTTCCCCGACGAGGGCTAGGAGATCTGCCCCGGACCACCTCGGAGTACCTGCGCTGCGGCGGCGAGTTCGGTGCAGGTGAAGGAGAGCGGGGTCGACGATACGGCACTTCGGGTTGCTGTGCTTGCGGGCCTGCACTGCTGTCACGGCGGTTATCAAAATAGGCACGAGGGGAGGTTTGTAGAAAGTTATGATGTCTACGGTCACGGTACGGGCAATGGCGGAAAATATGGCCGGCTTCTCCGCAATGAAAGCAAAGTGGTCGACGGTCGACGGTGCGCCACAAGTCCGTCTTACGGATGAATGGTCGACTGGTGGGCATACCTTGCGACCAAGATGCAGATGTCGGCGGAGTGTACATTGGCGCCGTTTGCATAGGCACGTTGAACTGTGGATACGGCTGCGGCAGATTGGGAGCTGGCGCCCACGGCTCGTTGTAAGGCCCTTGGCTCACGTCACGATAAGCCAGTGGTGACGAGTTGTAGGACACTGGAGTGGGTCGACAGACAGCTGATGCGTAGCTCACAGACCACTGGTCTGAGGGCGATTCGGGCAACGAAAATGCCTGGCGGAGTTCTTGCCGCACAACTTCTGCAACGCAAGCCATGGTATTTTCTTGCGGAGTCACTAGGAGGTTTAGGATCTCCTCCCGAACGACCTCACAAATGAGTTCGCGCAGAGAACACTCACTACCGGCACTCAAAGCAGAGAGACTGGGAGATGTTTTGATTGGTTGGTCATGGTATCGGCGCCATTGCTGCAGTGCTCGCTCGATTGTTGTAGCCTCTTTGACAAATTCGGCTACGCTTGTTGGTGGGTTGCGTAGGAGACCGGCAAACAGCTCTTCCTTGACGCCTCTCATCAAATGTCGTAGTTTTTTACCTTCAAGCATATCGGGGTCGGCCCGCTGAAATAGGCGGGTCATGTCTTCCGCAAACATGGCAACGCTCTCGTTTGGTTTCTGTATGCGTGCCTCGATGAGCTGCAAAGCAGAATCACAGCGGTCGGTGTTTGCGAATGTCCCGAGAATTTGCTGCCGAAATTCTTCCCACGAAGACAGCGTTGACTCGCGGTTCTCGTACCACGTACGAGCGCTGTCTGCCAAAGCAAAGTAGACGCGCGATAGCTTTTGTTCAGTTGGCCAGCGGTTGGATTTGGCGACTCGCTCATACTGGGCTAACCAGTCCTCGACGTCTTCATAAACCTCACCGTTGAAGGTCTCAGGAATTAGAGGCTGATCAACAGTAAGCTGTGAAGGCCCTCCGGTAGCCCTTTCTCCCGGTACGGTGTGTTGCTGGAGAAGTTCGAGCGGGATCACCTCGGGACTAAGGCCTCGCTGTCGGCGACTGTAGCAGTGGACAGGAGTATCCACTGCAGGAACGGATTGCGGTAGTGGACTCGATGTGCTAGGGCGCGGAGGTGTCCCAAGCATGAGTTGGAGAAGTCCAGCACTTCCACCAATGTCGCTAGGTGAAAATAACACAGCACAGGACGACGGTGCGACCAGAAAAACGAGGTCTGTATTAACAGAACAAAAGAGCAGCCACTTCGACTTCTTCTTTCTCAGAGGAATCGTGGGTGCTGTCCACGCTCATCACTTCATCGTCCTTCGTCTTCTTGCCCGGCCTTTAGCCGTGACAATATGCTAAAACGTACGTCGCGTTAAAAGGGGAAAGGTGAGTGGGTGAGTGAGCTAGTGAATGAGTGAGTGACTGAGTGAGTGAATGAGTGAGTGAGTGAAATAACCTTGTTTAGGTCCACAATGGACGCGATTTAACTCAGCGTTACCTGGCTAAGCCCACTCGGGGGCGGTCAGATTTAAACCTGACCGCCCTCGCACAAGGCCTCTTGGACGGCCAGGATTTGATAGGTGAAGTCCTGGGCCTTAATCAGCTTGCTCCCTTCCTCTTGTTGAAAAGAGAGACCGGCAAAGGCACAGCGCCACAGGACATGCTGGAAGTCCACATAACCGTCACACAAGGTGAAAATTAATTGTACCCAGTCAGAAAGCAAACATGGCCATAGATAAAGGGAGGGATGTGACTCGGGCGCTGGGTGCTGTCGATCGCCGCTGCCGCAGCGCAAGTGTCGCGAAGAGGCTTTTGGCCACGCACTCGCACGGTCTTCAAATTTTTGTGGTCGACTGTACATATATGCAGGTTGTGGTCGCGGTGACTAACAGAGCGATCAGAAGCAGGTACGTGCCAATCACGCATCAGCAGAATGTCCGTACACGCGCTGTTCTTTTCAGTTGATGCGTGTTGACAGGTGTCTGGCCTTATACTCGTTCTGTTAGCCACTGGAACCACACACCCTGCATATATGTACCACTGGCTTCGCAAATGAAGCTAATGTGAAAGTTAGCGCTCGTCTGCGTCCCTTCTTTTCCCGTCCCTTGTGTTACTTCCGCAATAATACGTTTCTTACCATGGAGTACCAACTGTAGCACTCTAACAAAAGATTGAGTAAAAAAGACGTCTTTTGGTCCCACAAGTTCCTTTGCGCTGTCGCCGCGCACCCGGTATGTAAATTCTGATCACGATCGAGAGGCGTGTTATCAGCGTTGTATAGCATTGTCGAAAGGAAAGGGACCAGCGCCGAGTTTTCAGGAAAGGAAGCGCACGCAAGTTCGATGACGATTATTCTTGTAGGACAAAGAGACAGCCTTTTTGCTCGATCTTTGTTAAAGTGCCCGATTCGCCGTCCTTCTATGTTATAATACTGCACTGACGTTGTTTAAGCAGGCATGCTAGAGCCACGTTATGCGTCCGTAACTTGACAGCGTGAACGACAAAGAATGAGTGGCCTGAGGGCCTCTGAAATCAACCAACATTCGCAAACGCAACGATACCATCCGATGACGACGTATGTGATGGAGTGACAGTTTTTGAACCGTTCGCGTTGACGACGTCGATGGTTGCGCTTCCTGTTTCATGAGATGCCTATGACTTTATTATTAGTTCTATTGTCTGGAACAAGAGCTAAATTACGCGTGCATTGTTGGCTTGCTCATTTTGTGCATGTTATATTATTATTATTATTATTATTATTATTATTATTATTATTATTATTATTATTATTATTATTATTATTATTATTATTATTATTATTATTATTATTATTATTATTATTATTATTAATATTATTATTATTATTATTATTATTATTATTATCATGTTGTTGTATAACAAGAATATTTATTTATTTATTTATTTATTTACAAGTACCTTACAGGCTCCTCGGGGAGCATTGAGTGAAGGGAGCATCACAAAAACAAATGAAAAAGAATGTGATACATGAGTCTGGAAAGTGCAACAGTAACGTACTTGCGAGACGGTAAAACAAATTGAATTACATGGCGAAATAATACTAAGAGTAACACGAACTACCAACTAACAGCGCAATAATATGAAAACAATACTCAGGAAAAGTGAAAATAAGCCACGAACTATTAACTAACAGAGTAATACTAAGAAAACAGTACTCAGAAAGTAATGAGAAGTAATACTCGTTTTTGCAAAAAGAGCAGCACGCAAGTTGTGTAAAAAATGTACATCACCTGTGCACTCATAGAAACCAGAAAACAAAGTAGAAAGGAATTCGTAGCACGGAGCTTCGCACACACTTCACTCAACGAAAGGAAAAAGTTTCCGTGACGCGATACGGCTCGATGTATAATGTCATGATTGTGAATATTTGTTACGATGAATACTGTAGGGTCAAGAGTTGTCTAAATTTATCCTTATCTGCTTGCGCAACAGTGTCGTTTGAAAGCGACATTCATAGGCGTATGGCTCGTGGTAAAGCTGAGAAATTAAAGGCGTGAGTTTTTTCATAGATGCGATTGTAGCTAAAGTCGTTGTGAAGACGTCGTGGTGTGCAGGACGCGCGTACCAGTGGTAACTCTGATGCCTTTTTTTTTGGTAAACATATCTATGGCGTAACGACAACAGTGCCATGTCACGACGATTACTTAAAGTTTGAAGGCAAAGGTCGAGTTTTATCTGCGTTACGCGCAAGCACTGCCCTTACAGCGAGCTTACCACAGTGCAAAGCCGTTCAAGCATGCACTTCTGTAGTGGTGTGACCTCCTCTTTTATTCCCCTTTCCCGCCTCTCGCCATATAAGTTTTTCTTTACCATGGGGGCTAAAAAAACGCATAATGCTTCCGAAATAACTTTTGCGGTCACTATTTGTTCAATTTTTTCTTTACCACTGCTTTTAGTTTGCTTTTCTAGTGTCGCTCTGTTCGCAACTCGCGTAAACTTCCATTTCAATTTCATCGTAAACCATCTACTGATGTCGCTTGCAATTCGTTCTGCGCTGTTTTTCTCCGATTCTCCGCGTGAATACTTCCACGAAACGCTTTCCTGGCATGGTCGGTATTTACTTAAGGACAATAACTTCAGCCGCAAATTAAAGCACACCCAAAAAGGGAGGAGAATGAAAACGGGACGAGTGGCATGCAGTTCCACGAATCCTCCACCTCCGTGTCCTTCTATTATCAGCGCGCGAAGATTGGAAAACCAAATTATCATTGTCATCGAGATTATTGTGTTTTCTACACTGTTCCATCACGCGCTCTGCCACACCATTGTTCCGGGCAACGTCGTTGGCATCTCTCGACAGGTATGTAGACGCGTTAATTTATTATGTGGCTCCCTATGACGCGCTGCGTCATGTTAGCCGGGGAAGGCACCAACCACGGTCATTTAAACTATGAGAGGAGCAAGTTAACCAACTCCCGTCAATGACGTGAGGGAGCACCGCTATGGAATTTCAGGGGTGGGGGCACAGGTGCGTTGTGCCACCACTGGCTACGCCGCTGGCTCGCGATACATGCGATCGTGGTTACGGTTCGTTTACTTGAAACGTTGCTCATTCTTTGTTTCATTCGTATGCTTGCGGACACCATTCCATGGCGAGAAAGCTATACGGGAGCGGAGCTACCGCGTAACACTACGCGAAATAGTCGGGTATGAGTATCGCACAGCCGTGGAAAGTGATGAATGTGCGCGATCAGCGTTTCATATTGACGCAGACACTGCTTGGCAATTGAGGTAAACGTAAAAGCCACGTTTTTTTTCACGCATTCATGCCAAGGCGTGGAACGCTGGAAGCGATCGGACGCGTCTGCACTGACCTCCGGTGTTTTCCGATGCTTCAGTAGGAAGACGTGCCCATAGCTCAACGTTTCTTAAACGAATGGTTTTCGCAAGTCATAGCGGTCCCGAGGATACAACTTTCCGATAGATATTGGTCACCATTTTCAAGTAAGCTTTTCATCTATTCACGCCACGCCGGCAAGCCTCGGCACTGGACGCCTAGGCCTAGCGACGATGCACCGGACGCCGATCTCGCGGCCACCGGTACACCAGCCAACATGCAAATCGAGGTCGACGGCGTCGAAGTCTCTCTCGAGTAATGGTCAAGCGATTCCTGTACACCACCTCATGGTTTCCGAGCCCAGGCGAAACGTCACCAGGCACTGAAGCAACAAGCCCAAATGAACGACGCGCAAACAAGCAAAGCCCCCAAAACTCCACTAACCCCCCGGCCTCCGCCAGAGCTGAAACGCCATCCCTTGCCAAGACTGCCGTCGCATACGTACCACATCGTTGGACGCCCCAAGACACCCATAGACCTCACGCATGCATCACCCGGAGACTTGCAAAGAGCACTGCTTAAAGCGGCATCTCTGTGTGACCTGGACATCGCCAAGCGTGACCAAATACGCATACACCCAAGGAATAGCACTTCCACCGTTAGTGTGCCTACCGCCGACCGAACAATCGCGTACCATCGCATCACGTCAATCCTCCTCGGAGAAGACCGCCAGATTGAGCTACACATGTACGCCCCGCCTCCCGATGACGTGATGCGAGACATCGCTTTGTACGCCCACACGTTCCCCACCGATGATGAGACGCAGAAGGACCTTCAAGGAAGCAACCCTGACTATCACGTTTTTCCCGTGGCAGACGCACGGGAAAAACGAAGAATTTACTCATAAGGCTGCTCGGGGACCACCTACCTAGATGGCTTCTACACTGTGGAGGTCTCATCCGAGTATACCCTTTCTATCCCAAAGTAGACGCATGTTTAAACTGCCGGAAGACTGGGCACCGCTCCGATGTGTGCCTTCAACCTAGCCACCGACGCTGCCTGCGTTGCGGAGAAGACCACGAGCCACCTCCACAAAGAACGCCACCAACATGCCAAGCACGCCGTATCGCCTGTCAAGGAGGGCACATGACTAATAGCTCAATATGCCAGTACCGCTTCGCCAAAAAGCCTGAACCACTTAACGCCGCACAAGCAGAAAAGACGCTACAAATCAAGTCACCAGCGATGCAGCCAACCTCAAATGACGATAGCCCGCCTGCCTTGGACGAGTGTAGCTATCCCAGTTTTGGGACATCACAAACGCCGGCGAAACGAGGCAGCCGATTGAAGTCACGATCTCGTCAGGGTCAAGCAACCTCCCACTCAAGGCCCAAATCAAGAACCCGATCATCAAGTCACATTCGGCACGCCGATTTATCAAAAACATCACCAAGAAACCCTAGTGTGGCATGGGCTCAAAGCATAGCGTCTCCGCTTCGATCACATCACCCGCAGCCATCGAAATCGTGCGCCTCGACGCATGACCCGCTCGTCAAGGCACTTACGCAAACAATCAGTGCGTTGAAATCTCAAAGGGCGACGCAACAAGCTAATATCGAAACGCTGCTTGCGCAGAACCACTTTCTAGAAAGTCGACTGGCAAAGGCCAGCCAGTCCGTGCATAATTCAACTGCCCAGCCCTAACCAGCCGCAGCAGCCAAACGTAAAGCAACGACTTCCACGGAAAGGCTGCAATCCGATGAGGACACGACGGTGACAATAGAGAGCTTTAGTACTGCGTACGCTGCGTACGTGGCGGCGTTGCGTACGTAAGGACGCCACGTTCTGCGTAGTGCGCATGCGCAGACCGCAACGCGCACGTATAGCATTACGTACGCAGCCGCTACGTACGCACGCATGAGATGCGTGCGTGCGTACGTATGAGGTGATCGCGCCGCTCTCGAACAAGTTCGCGACAGCGCGAGACTTCGTTTTGCAAAATGGCGGCATCGAAGGCAAGCACCGACCGGCTCTGTGGCTTAAAATATGGCCATAATCTGGCCATAACACTTCGATTGGCTCACATTGGCTGTCAACAACACGTATTTCTATTTTAATCTACCAGATGACGCAACACGCTTCACGCTCGTTACGTACGCGGGTACTACGGCGTACTAAAAGCCGATTAGTGGCAAAAGACGCCACGTAACGCAAGGCGCTTGCGTGATGCGTACGTAGCACCATTCCGCAGTACTAAAACTCTCTAATTATTCAAACGGTCAGCGCATCCGTGGCCGAAGCTCTCCGCACGACAGTCCATGCCACGGTCGCCGATGCCGTTCGCACCGCCATAACAGAAGCCTTCGCAACCGTAGACTCACGCCTAACGAAAATAGAGACACGATTCTCAAACATGGAAGCCACGGTAAACAATACAGTAGCCGGATTAGAAGCCCTCAGAACTGCCACAGACATCAGTTTTGCAGTAATTGAACAAAGCATGGCCAGAGCACCAGCTATCATACGCAATAGAGTGTCTTCTCAC
Source organism: Rhipicephalus microplus (assembly GCF_043290135.1). NCBI lineage: Eukaryota > Metazoa > Arthropoda > Arachnida > Ixodida > Ixodidae > Rhipicephalus > Rhipicephalus microplus. The sequence continues at coordinate 40,967 of NW_027464785.1, forward strand.
TCTTCCACCCGGCCCAGCGAACCCACGACTCCCTCAAGGAATGCTCCAGCTGATACATCATGGCCAGCACCCACTTGACTATATGGCAGTGGAACTGCAGGGGCTTCCGTAAAAAGAAAGCCCACCTGCAGCTACTCGTACAAGAAACACAACGGCCGAATCGCCAAACGCTTCCAGACGTCATCGCACTGCAGGAAACAACCACTGCTATCTCACTCCCGGGTTACATCGCTTTCCAACAATTCACCGACCAGCACAACCAAGAAGCCCCAAGTACAGGTACGCTCGTCCACAAGAGCCTCACGGCGAAACAACACGACTTGGACATTCCACACATGGTTGTGGAAATTCTTCCACGAAAACGCTCGCATCGGTCAGTCTTTATCCTCAACGTATAATGCGCACCCAAGGCACGCGCCGACGACATCAACTTGCTCTTCCAGAAAACCACATCGCCATCTCGAAGCACACAACTGCTTATACTGGGAAATTTCAACGCCAGGCACCCTGACTGGGGCTACCCGCAGGCAAACAAACGAGGCAAGAAGCTATGGCAACTATGCCAGGACCTCCGTCTCACTCTACTAAATGACCTGCAGCAGTCCCCGACACACATAGGAAACAGCTGGTGTAGGGACACGTCACCCGATCTCGCATACTGCAAGAATATTGCGCAGTCCAGGTGGAAGAACACCTGTCAACTCGCTGGTAGTGACCACTACATCATTTCCATCCAGGTACAGCCGTCCGCTGCCAAGAAAGTACACAAAGCACTCGCTCGAATCATGGAGTGGGTCAAATTTAGAGACGTCCGCGAACGTGAAGCCCCGGAACGCATAGCAAACTTCAAGGAATGAACAACCTCACTAAAAGACCACGTGCGATGCACAAAGCGCGAAAGTAAAGCAGCATAGGAAACGCCTGCCACGCAGAAACATGTCACAGTGCAATACTCAACTCCCCGCCCCACCTTTTTTTCCATGACTACCCGAGATTGTGGCAACCTTTTCTATACAAAATGAAACGTTTTCATTTGCATTTGCCTTGGAATTGGCAATGGACGAGTCAAAGTCGAAAGCAATTTTTGTTTTCTCCTCAGTCGATTGTATTGGCCTTTCCTTTATTCTCTAAAGCTTTCTGCACACAGCAGCTATCTTTCCATGGCGTCCGGGATCAGCAGCCTTTTTAGGCTTACACAGTTTTTCGGTACTTGCTGAATCAGCACATCAAGCGAAAACGTCATGTTATATCATATGGAGATGCCAGGGTACATGACGTCATGGCGGAGTACCATTTAGGGCTAAATGTGACGTCACAATGAAACATCATCTTCTAATTATGTTTTTAAGTGTGAATACACTTTATAAGCGACCCCAAACCATCCACCGCCGTCGGCGGCGTCCGCAGTCTTCTCTCTATCTTTAAAAGAAAGAGGACTTGGCGGGCCGCAGCGCGACGCTTAACCGAATAAGCCACGGACGCGACGCTGATATCGGTGTCAGTAATGCGCCCTATATCTTTAACGCCACTGCGCGCGTCCCCCTCCCCCTTCGCTCGCTCCTCCGCTCTCCTCGCTCGCTGCAGCTGCGCGCGCACCCCTCTCTCTCGCGCGCCCGCCTTCTCTCTCAGTCTCCCGTCGAGAGCGGGTCGTGCGATGGATGTCCCGGAGGCAACGCTACCATCAACAACGAATGCAGTACAACCGAATGCCAGCACTGCACCCGTCGTTGGAGGTGACGGTACCGCGGTGGTTTCGCCGACGTTGGAAGACAAGGCGGCGCTGCGAAGGGCTCGTGAGACCGAACGTAAGCGGGCGAAGCGTGCAGCGGATGCCGAACTGCGTGCTGGCGAGGCCGAGTGCAAGCGGGCGAAGCATGCAGCGGATGCCGAACTGCGCGCTCGCGAGGCCGAGGACAAGCGGGCGAAGCGTGCAGAGGATGCCGAACTTCGCGCTCGCGAGGCCGAGATGAGGCGTCAGCATCGAGCCGCGAACGTGGCCCAAGAAGCGGAACGACAACGCAAGCGTCAGGCGGAGAAGGGCGATGAAGGCCGGCGTCTAGACGCCGCTCGCAATCGTCAACGGCGAGTGGACGTTCCCGAAGCCGTTCGAGCCAGTGATCGTGCCGCGCGGGAGAGGGTGCGAGCCCTGGACTTTGCTCGTCCGGACGCGCGTTTCAAACGCGACTTTGTGGATCGCAGCTTCGGTCACAGCTGCGCCGTGTGTGACCGGCTGTGGTTCGATAACAACCTGAGCTGCATTTCCGGCGTGAGGAACGAGACCAACAGGTTGAACGCGTTGCGGGTTCTTTGGAACGAGTTCGGAAGACGGTCGGGCGAACACCGATGCGACGACATGGATGCGCAAGACCCGCGGCTGGCTCCCTTCGGTGCGTTCCGGCTGTGTGCGTCTTGCCGAGAGTCCCTGCTGTCCGGGCGGGTTCCGACGTTGAGCATGAGCCACGGCTACGCGTACCCGCCTCGTCCCGCGGACCTCCCCGATCTGAACCCGGTGGAAGAGCGCCTCATCTCGCCTCGACTCCCCTTCATGAGCATCAGGCGGCTCACGCGGGGCAACGGTCAGTACGGCATTAAGGGACAGATCGTGAACGTGCCCATCGACGTTCCGAGCGTGGTGGAGTCTCTTCCGCGGCTCGTTCCCGAGGACGTTGCGATAGACGTGCACGTGAAGCGGAGGCTGGTGAGTCCGGCTATGTACAGGCGCGAACTGGTGAAGCGCGATAACATCTTGGCGTGGTTGAAGCACCTGGAGCATGCGCCGTTGTATGTCGCTAGCAGCGTGCGCATCGACTGGAGTCGGCTGGGTGTCTTCGATGACGATGATGCAGCCGTTTGTGAAGGTGAACGTGCCCAGGGGGAGACGACGCGGATGACATCGAGACTGTCCCCGAGAACATAGATTTGGACGACCCCGTGCAACTAGCCATTGCCCTCAATGCCATGTCAAAGACGATCTTTAATGAGGAGGGTGAGCAACGACCGCGCGCTCTCTTGATGAGAGATGATGAGGAGCGAAGCGGTGAACTGGACGATGCCGCTGCCGCTGACAAGCTGATCGATCAGTCGCATAGCCTGCACCTCGCTCCGGGTGAGAACCGCGTCCCACTGGCGCTCTTCATGGATGCGTATGCGGAAGAGCTCGCCTTCCCCACGATATACATGGGCGTACCTCACAAGATCATCGGTCCGCGTTCCAGGCCATTCGCCATGGCCAGCAGCGAGATACGGCGCACCGACCGGCGTGGAGCAACGCCGGAGCACGTCTTGTACGTGGCCGCGAAGGTGATGCGGTACAACGTTGCGGAAAGCAACATGATGTTTCGCACCAACGAGACCACTGGTTTCATCACATGTGAGCACTCGAGAGTGGCGGTAAGAAGTTCCTGGAGGAGGTGCTGGACCGCGACCTCGCATTCATGCGGGGCGTTCCAAATACGGTCCAGTACTGGCAGGATCGCAGGAGTGAACTGTTCGCAATGATCCGCCCGTTGGGCAAGCCGCACGCGTTCCTGACCATGTCCGCGTCCGAGGTCCACTGGGAGCGCCTGCTGCTAACACTTAAATTCATTAATTACACTTTAATTAACATCATCAGTAATAAAACTCCCAAGCATTTCCCCGAGGGTGAACATAGTTAAGTGCGAATGCACGGGGTGATGCTATGAGGGGGAGTAAAGTTAAAATCCGTTGGCATTCGCCAGTGAGTTAACGTAAACTCCCCCGTGTGATCAAATTGCGATTCCCAGGAACCATTACATCATAAAGGCACCATAGTGTGATTAATAAATATAATAGTGCGAATGAATAAATACCCCTCATAGCATCACCCCGTGCATTCGCACTTAACCATGTTCACCCTCGGAGAAATGCTTGGGAGTTTTTTTTCTATCACTCGTCTTCACGCCGAGGGCCAGTTTTCGCCCTTATAGTGATGAACGTAAGGATGTCGCTTTAACATAAATGGAAGTTCTCGCCGAGTTGTGTGTTTGAGTGGGAATGCAATACGCAGAAACAAAAAAGCGTGAAATATTGCGGGTGATTTGTCTCCTGCGACTAGCACTGGTCGAGCGACGAAGTCGCAAGGAGATTGGTTGTAAATCGGTGTTTCGGTCACAAAGCAGCTGCGTCGGCTCAGTCGCTCGCTTCTCGATTTCTCAGTCGTGCGTCTGCAGTCGTAATCATCTGAACCGATCAAATACGCAGCAAGAGAACGTCAGCTCATTTTGCTTTCTTGTGTGATTCTTAAAGAGAAAAGAAAAGAAAAGGGAGCCCCGTAACTGTCTGCATCACAGTGCCACACCTCAACAGTATCTCACGAGGGATGGGGGTAAGGAGGGACTAAAGGATAGGATTAAAGGTATAGAGATAGAGAGGGGGAAGGAGAGAGCATGGCGCAGGGACGGCGACATCCAGAAGCAAGAAGATAGGAAAGATAGACACGGTCGCAGGAGCCCGAGGACAGGGCACCACTCAGCGAGAGCTCTAGATGGCGGCAGGAGATGGCGTAAGGCGAGCCAGTTGGTCAGAGCTGTGCTGTCGTCGGAAATCGCAGGGGTACAACCAGTTGGCACGAAATCCAGAGAGCGAGTTCTCGTTCTGCTCGCATAGCTGCAGCAATGGGAGCAGACGTAAATTCTGTGTCTCGACAGGTATAAGTCGCACGCAGCTGTCCAGCAGTCTTTTAAATAATGAAAGCGTGTTTCAAGCAACAAAGTTCGAACAAAATCTACACCTCGGATTAAAGTTAGCTGTTATATTGCGTATATATCATATCGGAGCGTGAGTTATATTAGCGCAAGGTTCACTTAAGTTTTATGGCAATCAACTAACATTAACTGACTGAGGGCATTGAAGGCACCCACTGTTTTCTCGTGATCATCTGCGAGCATTTCGGCCCCCGACGAAGCAAGTTTCCAACACGGGTTTCCTCAACATGGCCTACGAGATTCATTTCAGAAGTGTGGACAAAACCCAAACCTAAGCAAAGGTACATGTACACTGGTAGCGCAACTTTCTTAGAAGCCCATGTATCAAGCAGTTCGTGGTTCATTGCCATCTACGTATATATTTCGTGGACAACTTACCGCACCGGAAAAAAATAAATAAGAATTGACATCTTAACCGAAAGCGGTCGGGACGTCACGCATTTTTTTACGCTCATGCGAGAAAAAAAACGAAGATCGAGAAGAAAAAAAAATGTGGAAGCAAGGTCTGCTTATAATATGCACAAAGCACTTTGCCCCTGTCGAGGAGAACCATGGCACTGCAGGGATACAGCGGGCTTGGAAATATCACATCGTAAATCTTGAAGTGCAGCGTTCGTTCGCTTAACGTGCCGCATACGCCATCACGACTGTCACGGGCACGCCGGAGTTTCCCCAGCGAAAGCAGTCTTTAGTCATGAAACAAGCAGTTATCGACACTTTGCTTGAACCAGTTGAGCTCTGAGAAGTCACGCCACTAAACACACACACACACACACACACACACACACACACACACACACACACACACACACACACACACACACACACACACACACACACACACACACACACACACACACACACACACACACACACACACACACACACACACACACACACACACACACACACACAAACACACACACACACACACACACACACACACACACGCACGCACGCACGCACGCACGCACGCACGCACACACACACACACACACACACACACACACACACACACACACACACACACACACACACACACAAGCAAATAAATTGATTGATATGTGGGGTTTAACGTCCCAAAACCACTATATGATTATGAGAGACGCCGTAGTGGAGGGCTCCCGAAATTTAGACCACCTGGGGTTCTTTAACGTGCACCCAAATCTGAGCACACGGGCGTACAACATTTCCGCCTCCATCGGGAATGCAGCCGCCGCAGCCGGGAGACAAGCAAATAAATAAGCAGAAAGAACGTGAAAAACCATCCCGCAAAAGTTGGCGATGCCTCGTGGACCCTACAACACGCTGAACTAAACGCTATAGCACACATAGCAGACTGACTGCATACGCCCCTTCTCCTCCTATTTAAGGCGCTCAGTCAAAATGAAAAATGAGGGAATCAACTATATAGGAAAGTGTCAGAGAAACCGTAAAGAAAGTTTCTAGTTTACTTTGGCGAATATAACATTAGGAATATTAACTAAAACAAAACACAGCATATCCAAAGAGTGAATGGTGATGAGTGGGGTGAAACGTCCGTCAGCCCGTCCATGCTTCCGTCCATCCCTTCGTTCTTGCTTCCAGCCGTCCGCGCAACCATCCGTGCGTCCATCCATGTGTCCGTCCGTCTGTCCGCGCGCCCGTCCGTGAGTGCATCCATCCATCTGCCTGTCTGTCTGTTCGTGCGTCCATCCCTCCGCACGTCCACGCGTCTATCCATCCGTCGGTTTGTACGCTAGTCTGTCTGTCCATCCGTCCATGCGTCCATCTAGTGAACACTCCAAGTACCGCCATCTCCCATCTCGCATCCTCGGTGGCACGTACCCGTTACATACTACTACACCGGTGGCTACGTACTACTATATACATACAAGGGATGGACAGACCCACGCCTTAAGGAGTTTCGCCCCTAAAATTCTGTTAAGTTCTCGGTTGTCTTAATTCTTCCCTTACCTTGTAGCGCTTCAATTGTAAGGCGGGCGTTGATGTCTGAGACAATAGTATTTCGACCACCTTTGGTTCCAAGTTTTGCGACAAATATAATTTGACCTTGCACAAGTCACTAGGGCACACGAACGCCGTACCAGATATATATGTTACGAAATTTCTTTTTTTCCTGACTATTCGGTGAATGGCTAATTATTGCTCAACCGGAAATGCATCGAAGAGTGTGTCAAGCTTTGCTCATGTCTCTACAATTTGATGCAGGATTTTGAAAGCATTGTGGGCTCATCCACACAGGGGAAACCAAAAATCTTTTTTTGTAGAGTGGGAACGGTTCAACCGCTAATTATGCACGACCGCGATTGTGTTTTTATGTATTCGTGTATACATGCACACTCAAAATTAATACAAAAGTTCGACAGGGTACAGTTTAGAACCCCTCCCACCTACTGACCATGCCAATGCATCCGCAGTGTGAAGGCATACAACATTAGCTTATTAGTGAATCGGGCTCCTTCACCCGTAATTATCTCTGACCGCAGTACACTGCAACCTTGGAAATAATCGAATATTGTGTATTTTTTATTGCGCAGGTTCAATCAGATAAGCGGGGTTGAACGATACCAAGGCGGAGCGTTATGGACAGGATTCACCCAGAGAGAGAGCAAGACGCATCGCTCTCAGCCCTCGAAAAAAGCGGCGACGCAAGCGCCGCCGTGAATTCCGCAGACGTCGATCGTTACCGACCGGTTTGCACCTCGAGCAATGATCAGGTGTGCCGGATAAACAACTGTCTGCCATACTGCAACAAGCTGCTCTTTGACATCAACCTGGAGCTCCGGGAACAAAGAGGAGGCTTGCTGTCCTTGGCGAGCATCCACGAAGAGTTGGTGCCTTTTGCCATTCCAGAACCGCACCGGGCGATTCCCTTTCTACGCTGGCTACTCAAAACCCACGTATGCATCACCGCACTCGAGATATGGGACAGCCCGGGGAAGCCACACGGCCAGACCGTTTTGCAGGAACTTCCGGAAAACTCCAGGATAAAGAAGCTGACACTGCACCTTTTCGAAGAAGACTGCAGTGCGCAGGGCCATGTCACAAAACACCTTCCTAGGCTTCGCAGTCTGGAAGTGCTGAGTTTATCCGGCATGTGCGCATGCGCAGATGCCACAAATGACATATCGACGCTTTTGAGAAGTACGAAATGCCTTACTTCCCTGGTGATCCATTCGTCTTTCGGGTTCAGCCAGCCACCCAAAACACTTATCGACGCTCTGGCCGCCAACTCGACGCTTAAGTGGGTTGACCTGGCGACGTATTGGAACACCGCCAAGCCACCAGGACCACTCGGGAAATATGTGAAGAGCAATGGTTTCCTTCAGAGTCTGACGGTTGCCGGCCACAACGTGGATTGCGAGACGCTCCTTCTTGACAAGGTCCTCGTCCGAAATGACACCCTCTCTACGCTCCGGGTTTTAGATGTTTGTGGCGGCGAAAGGACCGTGCATTTCATCACCAGTATACTGACAGAATGTTGCACCTTGAGGGAACTTTATGTTGGCTGGGCAGGCAACGCGTATGCCAATATATCGGAGGTAACACTGACACGCTTCGCGGATGCATTGGCCCTTAACCGGACATTAGAAAAGCTTGCGCTTCCGTACTGCTTGTGGCATCCGAATAACTGGATTGCCTTCTTCGCCCAGCTGCCGAGAAACAAACATCTCAAGAAGCTCGAGGTCATACATAGGCTCACCCGAGACTACCAAACGTTTCCTCCTGTACTGGAAGCATTGGCACTCACAAAGCCGTCTGCACACGTTTCCTTCGGACTTTACGTTCATGGATTAGGAGTAAATCTCTTACGTTTCGGTGTCTTCGCGGGCATCTACCTCGGCAGAGACGAGAGCGTACAAATTGATGGTTTACGAGAACTAACTACTTTCGATAACGTCACCTTCATCTCTCTGGACGTATTCGAGGCTGGCGAGCTTTTGTTCTCTGCCCTGGCTAAATACATCCGGGAGACTACTGCACTTCGGAAACTGAGACTGATGGTGACAAGTCCACTGGAACCGGAAACCACCGCTACCTCACCGTGCTGGGAACTTTTTTTCGAGTCGATGTCCGCCAACACCAGCATCTCGGACTTCGATATTTTCATCAACGGCGATTTTTGCTACACTGACTGGCTCGCTCACACCATAGGCCACAGTCGGTACATAAGCCGAGTGTCGTATCTTGAGAACCCGGCACTTGGAGACGCCACTGAATTAGTTTCGCTCCTGTCGGAAACCGTTGACGACAACTACGCTCTTCTCGAAGTCAACCTGCACGCTGCGAAAGTGAGCGTCGATGTCAAGTGGGGCTTGTTCACAATTCGAGAAATGACGCGAAGGAACTGCGGCCTCGTGGAACGTGCAGCTGCCTTCAACCAGACGCCACCTCTCGATAGGTTCGTCTTTCATGTTGTCTTTTTTATTTTCGTTTGTAAATCGGATACAGTGCTTTTCCGGTACAAGGGTCACGCCTTGAAAATGTATATTTGGTAAAAAAGAATGTTATACACTGAGGTGTGAATTACTAAAGAAGACAGAGTGATTAGTCGCTCTGGAGGTTAAGTGTACTGCTATTAACACCACTTCCTATAAAGAATGAAATATTCGTACTTTATTTTGGAACAAGCTTTAAGGGGACAAACTGTTACTCCCCTGCAGTTTCAAGAAGATGATGAGTTAAAGCATAAGGTTTACTCCTTTACGGTAGTAACTCATTTGTCCCAACAACTCGTCTCGAAAAGAATAACCGTGAATGGACGAGTTAACTCGACAGTATATGTTTTTGTCAGGCCACCTGAGAAATGTGAAAAGTGCTACGAACAAGTGGCGCCCGCGATTGGCGTCAGCGTGGAGGTTCAACAGAGATGAAGCCTCGTGGCGTGCTCCTTTTAATGAAGAAAGGAAATTTTTCGAGGGCTTGTTTGTTCGTGCGACAGAAACTTACTGAAAGCGAGCGTATATATAATCATAGGAAGTTATACAGTGGGACGTCAATTGTACTGCTTCTTCATTGACAAAGGACAATACCACGTACTAATGCTCGACATTACAAACATTCAACCAAGAAATCAGACAAACCTGCAGATTAGCTGTAGTAAGGAGTGGGGAAGCCATACCGCACGACGTGAAAAGTTGCATGAAAATTATAAATTTGGTACTGTGGCTAAGATTCGTACCTCAAACTTCTATGATGCAGCAGAAATTCAGAGGTCAGCCTAAATGCACAATTTTCTGGTAACAAAGCTTAGCCTAACGTCAAAGTATGCAGTTCCAGACCACATCAACTGCAATAAAGATTCATTTAGTGGAATTTTTTTTCTACTTACATCTGTCTAGCAACTAGCGACTGCATGCAGCGTTTTTGAGTTGCATATCATTCGCAGGAACTGATGCTAAAATGCTGAAAATACTGCGCACCCTAAAGTTATTAGAGCGAATGTACATCACCGTCCACATCTGTTTAAGACGGGACTTGCTATCTACTTGCTATCTTTACCCTGCGGAGTGACGCGGAGGCAAGTTTCGTGGTCAAATATTGGGTATTGAGGCATGTGCGTGGCTTTACAGACAAGCAGATCTGCGCACGTTGTGAATAACGTTGTTAGTTGGCGCCTTGCTTTGCAGACTCCTCCACACATGACAACGGCCGCAAGGGGACCTCCTGCAGAGCAAAGGCTGTTGCTTGTGCGCTTTACGCAAAAGTGGACGAGGCTGTGCTTAGCGTACTTTCGTGATCTCATCAACTGAGCACTTGCAGCTTTCTTATTAAGTGGTCCTTCCTCCATGGGGTAATTTGACTCGATGCGTGTCTTTACGGAAGTCCACCACAACAGGGTTTTCCTATGCACGGAGTCTTTAGCACGATTGTTTCGAATCAATACAATGCATGAATGCAGACAAACATCCACGCGTCTTTGTGGCTTCAGAAAAAAAAAGCTTGCTCATTAGCTTTTAGTGGCTGCTTGGTGTTAAATCACACTCACATCACCCGTTCTTTCGGAATGACTGCTACTTTTGCCACCCATGTCTTGGCAAACAGGTACACTGCCAGCGCATTGGAGAGAGTCGCACGAAGTCCCGCGCTGGTCAGAGAGCTCGCCCAGAAGACGGCCGTCGCAGCTGCCGAAGTCGCCACGACACTCCGACGCCGCCTGGGGAGCGTCGAAGGGCTGCACGACTTCATGAAACTCACCGGCGTCGTGAAGAAGCGCGTGACGTGTGCGCCTCCAGCGGAAGGCTGCGGAACGCAACTGCCTGACCTGGGCGACGACTGTTGGCGCCTCGTGAGGCAATACCTGAGCTTCGACGATGTCAAGAGCTTCACCTTCACCAGCACGTGTTCCTGAAGCTGAACATCAAGGACCAAAATCACATTGGGCCAATGGAATGGAAGAGCTCCGGGAGAAAGTCAGAAATAAAGATTGCAATGAGACAAAGGAGCGCAACCACTGGTATGATTAACCTCTTCTGAATAAGAAGCCCATCAACATCTTCGCACTTGAATGTGCGAACGAGTTTAGTTGTTGTCTCCGCAGTTCCTATATATGAATTTCCGAAAATTTCCCTTCTTAAAAATCTTCTTACAGAGCATATCCGTTACGGTTTTCCGCGATTCTCACGCAGATTTGGGCGTAGCCGAGGGAAATAGTTGTATAAAGATGGGACGAAAGACATCAATCGCAGAGCTCATTCGTGGAACGCCAGGCGGGCAACGAATTAGCCCATTCAAGCGCTTGAGGTCCTCCTGCAATGTCTTTAGCCAGGCACAACCCATCTAAAAGCAACAGTCAACAAAGCCTTATTATTTGTAGCATTAACAATTGCGTAATACCTGCGCTATAACAGACAGACGGACGGACGGACGGACGGACGGACGGACGGACGGACAGACAGACAGACAGACGGACAGACGGACAGACGGACGGACAGACAGACAGACAGGCAGACACATCTTTATCAATGTGTCTTGAACATCACCGCTCAAAGCTAACCTCCCTGTCCTTCCTCATTTATTCCTCCTCCTCACCGCTCAAGGCGGTAGAGCAGCGGGCCGCTCCCACTTATTGATGCATGGTTTGACCGAGCCTCATCACCGCGCCGCGGGCCCTCTGTATGGTCCTGAGTCGATATTAAATGTCTGAGATCCTGAGCGTAGATATACAATCCTGTTTGGCCATGCGTTCAGAATTCTGTAATTAGGTTCGCTGCCAGAACATGTGGTCTAGCGCAGATGAGTTTCCACAGTGTGTGCCTGCAGAATCAACGCCTTCAATGAAATGACTGTCGGAACTGTTTAAAGCATGTGGAGAGTAGATGCCCGTGCTCTAGAAAGTTTCACACCAGGAAGGGTAAAGACCCTTCTACCCAGCTGGCAATACTTCGTCATCTCGTTGAAAATTAGGAGAACACCACTGGATACCTTGGAGTCTGAAGATCCCCAGGCTGTCCAGCACCGTAAGTACGCGTGCTCGGGCATGGGTGATCTTGCTTAGGTTGGCCATGGGGGCCAGATGGGATCTGAGGTCAGCCAAAAACCAAATGGTGCACCATTTGGTTTCCGGCTGACCTCAGGATATTGCCAGATGACCTCCGGCTGACCTCAGGATAAAGATATTTCTCCTCACACCAAGGTGTGAAGAGAAATATCCTTATGACCTAAAGACAAGGAAAAAAGACAACCATCTGTTTGTAGCACGAAGCCACAAGGAAATGCATACGAATTTCTCAGAAAGAAAAGCCTCTTAGTTGCTGAAAAATTCGTCCTGGTCCGGGGTTTGAAACCGGGACCAACGCCTGTCCAGGGTGGTCACTCTGGCAATTAAGCTAACCAGGAAGCTAGCAGTTGTGTTCTGTATACCTAGCTGCAAGAGGCATTCCGTTCTACTACCCGAAGGGACGCCTGGCACTCTTTTGATGCTCTTGCGGAGTAGGAGATTAAGTTTAGTATTTCTCAGCAGTACATGGCATACACGTAAGTATGTATTGTGGCTCATTAAGAAAGCTTGGAACGACTTTAGTGAATTGTCCCCCCGGAGGGCACTTCTAGCATTGGAGACCCGAGTGATGAGCTGCATCTTGCTTTTCGTATTAGCTGTGAACTCAGTTATTGCATGCACATTAGTGCCATTAGCCCCTTTAAGCATCCCAAGAATTTTGATGACTTCTACATTGGGATGAGATAATCACAAATTTTGATGGAGTTTACCAAGGGCTACGTAGCTCCTATAGCTAGTAAAAGTGAAGCGCAATGTCTTCGGACGGGGCGAGCCAATGTCTAAAAAATAGAGAAATACGCGTTTAAATGCATAACGCCACGCGTTCAGATCTTGGCGGGAAATTTAAACATTGTACTTCGACCTTGATTTTTACCTTTAACAATGAGCCCTTCATGACAGCATTAATGGCATACGAGAACACTTTATGAATTTAGGCCTATTCGTTATTCACTAAATATCTTGGCACAAAAAGTAATTAAGTAATATTGTGACGACATACACTTGTTCCTAAGTAGATATTTACCAATATTTCGTCCATTTGGCAGCCTCTGATGGGGCAGATATGTTATAGGAAATTTCGTTAAGTTGCGTTGAGACAATTTTATTAATTTAAGAAAAACACTTTTTGAAGTCTGTGACAACACTTCGGTGATCTCGGCAGAAACTTGAAAATGAAACTAATCTATCCATAAACTTGAAATGCTACCATTAACGGCGTTAGAGTTCTCGGAATCAATATAAACTGGTACAGTGTTTCACTTCATAGTCCTTTTAACGCCCATTTCGCGACGATAAGGATTTGGTGCTTGTCATGGCCGTTTTTGTATCACTAAACAAACGAGGCATTTCCGTGCGTGTCCTCCTTCGCAAGACGTTTTTGCCTGCAACAAGGAATCCCTGGTACGCCGCCTGTCGACAGGAAGCACACACAGGGCCAACGTACATTGTTTACACCTATCACGTCAAGATGGCGCTACCGCTTCCTACAACATAGGGTTCCTCGATGCGCGCTCTCCCCTCCGCCGCCTTGGAGGGTGGAGTCATTCTGTGAGGGGGTGAATGCCGCCTTCCGATCGGCGGCCGCCATTCGGCTCCCCCCCCGCCTCGCTAGAGTGTGCTAGCCCCGTCACGTCTGGTTTGTGTGAGACAGGTGCGCGGCGTTTTATAGCGTTTTCTCGGGCAAAATGCCCGGGTGTTGCGTGCCACAGTGCACAAACCACTCGCGAAATGGCTATAGGATGTTCAGATTTCCGAAAGATCCGAAAAGGCGACTCCTGTGGCTGGTAAAGATCAAGCGCGACAAGTGGCAACCCACGGACCGTTCGTGTTTGTGCAGCGTAAGTTATGCCATTTCAGCATTTTTCATCGCGATCGAGCCTGATGTGATTGACTCCCTTATACGCAAGCTGCAGAAGGACTGTAGTCGATGAGGGTTGCAACGTGGGCTTGTTGGTTACTCATGTGAAAGGCTTTTGGTGCAGAAGGACGCCAATGACTGTTCAGAAATCTGACCCCGATCGGGCTTAATCGCTATCACCAGTGCACCGGGTGCAATACTCGTTCATTTGCATGCTATGTACATGCGTATTGTTCATTTTGGATAGCACAAAATGCGTTGTTCTTGATCGCTTGTTGTGCACAAGCTGCAATTGCGCAGAGATGTGCGCCTACGTTGTCGCTTGTTGCTACCGGCGCCTTCAACAATTTGTTTTTGTAACATCACATTGAAAGCACACATCCCGTCAGTTCATTATCAAAGAATATTTTCTCACTGTCCCTGTTTTTTCAGAAAGAAATTGACAATTTTCCCTTCTTTATTATTAACTCCAACTACAACAGCCCCTAAAATTCCCTTATCACTCTTTACGCATGTCCCTGAAAGTGTTGGCTGTTGTGGTCTGCTTAGAAGGTTTTTGTGAAGATCTTTGAGACCTGATCATCGCGTGTTTCCGCGCTGCAGGGACATTTCGAAGAAACCGCATTTGAGCAGAACCGTGCGGACGGCTGGAAAAAATTGAAGCCGAATGCTCTGCCAACAATCTTTTCGTTCAGAGGTAGGAATCCACTTATTTTCGCGTTAACGGAAGTTTGCGAGTTTGCTTCCTAATTTTGTTCCTTGTTCCAATCTTAGTCAGTTCCACGTTTAGCACTGTTATTGCCGGCCTTCTTAAGAGTCACATGGAGGGTCTAACCAGGTGTTTCTTTAAAAACAGAAAAAAAAAACGCACATTACAGAAAAACGCTCTTAATACCTTCGGTCAATGAAATCGCTCGTTTCCTCCATTTTTATCGAGAGGTGAATTAACCGCACCTGCCATCCAGAAGCAGGATAATGACAACTTCGCACTTTGTTTATTTTTATTTCTATGCGTAGCGACGCTCAGAGCATGTTCGTTCATAATGATAAAAGAATCTGCCAGCTGATATGCAACATATGTGTGTTTTTTTAGCGATGCCTAAGCACAGGAAGCCACCAAAAGAAAGGTTTTCACCACAAGGGACGCCTGCGGCCGCAGAAGAAAGTTGTTCTCTGCACAGTCAACCCCATGCTTCTGATACCTCAGCGACAGAAATTCAAGAACAACATGTCAACGACATAGCTGGTATGCAACAAACAGCAAATCAAGAATTGCAGCCACTACCGAGTGATGGCACGGAGATGTCTCGTGATCAGATGAGCAACTTACCTAGCCCAAGTGCCACGGCAGAAACTGAAGTTCCTACAACAGATGATTCTCAGCTAGTTGCATGCCCACTTTCCGCAACCCATGTTGAATTGTCGGAAGAGAAGTGCAGTAACAGGTCGTGTGCTGAAGTGAATAAACAGCTACAGGACATGAACGCAAAGTACGCGAAACTCCGTGAAGATCATAGCAAAGCAAGTGCTAAAACTAATTCAATTAAAAAGAAGCTTCAGAAGTTGGAATATGCCAGTGGGATTTTACGAAAAAAAACTGAAGTTCCTAAATGAAGACCAAATGCGAGTCTTATCACGAAACAGCAACCGAGGTACTACCTGGTCATCAAAAACAATTAAACAAGCCCTTCAGATAAAATTCGCAAGTGGAACAACAGGCTATGAAACCCTTAGAAAACTTGGGTATCCACTGCCTTGCAACAGAACTCTTGTCCGTCGTCTTCAAGGGCTCAAGTTCCTGCCTGGGATTTTAACGGAAGTTACTGAGTTGCTCAGAGCAAAAGCAGAGGGCTTGGAAGACGTTGAAAGAGATTGTGTGCTTTATCTCGACGAAATGGAAATTGCCCGCGGGTATGAGCTCGACCGTGCTGAAGACGTCGTGTTTGGAGGAAAGACACTCCCAGCGGAACCAGATGAACCCGCCTGTCATTGCTTGGTGTTTATGGTCGGAGGATTGAACTCAAGATGGAAACAAGTCATTGCGTATCATTTCACTGGAATCTCGGTCGACGGCTGTCTGCTCAAGAATTTTGTGCTGGAAATCGTGCAGCTCTGCGCAGATATTTCCCTGAGAGTGCTTGTGGTGACCTCTGACATGGGAGCCTCCAACAGAGCGATGTGGCGCAAGTTTGGTTTTTCTAGCCATAGGAACTCAAACACGGTGTGCGCAATCCCTCATCCTGTGCTTGAGGGAAAGGAACTCTTCTTCACTGCAGATGCCGCGCACGTGATAAAAAATATTCGAGGCCAGCTTTTGAACTCTGTTGATTTTACACTGAGGGACGCAACTGTCTGTCACCATGGCTTACCCTCAAACAAAGTCAAACTGGAGCATGTGCGTGCTGTCGTAGAGTATGACTCCGATAAAGAGCTGAAAATTGCACCCAAACTTTCAGAAGTACACATCAGCAAAGGCCATTACACGAAAATGAAAGTCGGCATAGCGGTGCAGTTTTTCAAGGAATCCCCAGCTGCCATTCGTTGCCTAATTAGAGAGAAAGTGCTCGAACCAGAAGCTGAAACTACAGCATAGTTCCTGGACCTGATCGCAAAATGGTACAAGCTGATGTCCTCGCGACATCCGTCTGTCGCACTTAGTTGTCGAGACATGGCAAAGTACCACGAGGCCCTGGAAACGTTGCGCTTGACATTGGAGACAATACAAGGCATGCAGATGGGAAGTACATCCCAGTGGAAGCCCTCACAGGCTGGTCTCATGGTTGCAACGACAGTGGTCCTTCGTTTGCAAAATATTTTACTGAAATCGGATGGCTACAAGTTCTTGCTCACTGGGAGACTACTTCAGGACTGCCTGGAGAATCTTTTTTCTGTCGTGCGCCAAAGGAAACCCGTCCCTAACGCGTACGACATGAAATGCGCTTTAAAGCTTGTGTGCGTCAGCCAGTTTTTGCACACGCCAGCGAACTCTAGTTATGAGAATGACGACTCTGAGTACCTGGTTGACATGATTTCCCAAGGGAAAAGAGAGTGTCGAGGAGATGATGAAGAGGAAATTGATGATGGGGAAATTCTTTTCATTGAAGCGTTGACTTCAATAGAGTGCAGCATTTTACACCATATAGGTGGATTCCTTGTGAAAAGTATATTGAAGAAAACGGACTGCAAGCAGTGCAGGGCTGCAATGCAAGGCTCGGCGAGCCATGAACACGCATATTTAACTGCACTAAAGGAGTATGTTCAGGATGGTGAGAACTTGTGTTATACGAGCGGTGAGGTTATGAGCTCGCTCATATCTTGTGAAGAACACTTTAAAGGGATCACATCCTGGACAGACAACCTGTTCACCCTGAAGTCCCCTCTCAAAGCTGTAACTGAATATTTAATCAAGAGGACCAAGTGCAGTGTGCAGGCATGCCAGCAACACAAGGGTTCTCTGGAAAAAATGTTGATATCCAGTTATGCACGAGTAAGGCTTCGCATTCACCTGCGCCAGCTCGAAACAGCGAGAACCAGTGGGAGTGGAAGCAAGACATGCGCTGCGGTTAACTTGCAGTGAGTTGTAGCACTTGTTTTTGAAATATATTAAAGTTATCGATGAAATAAACAAGCTATGGCATCAGAAATTGCCGTATATTGAACGCAATTTGCTTTCTTATTGTTGAGAAGCCGTGTGGTCGCTTCATTTTAACGATATCGACGAACGCTTTATTACAGTTACTAATTTATAATATATTCCAGCGGAAAACACGCTAAACCTGGTTTGATAGTCAGTGTCTGCGTGCGAGTCATGATTTAATGCCATAAAAGCCGTATGTAGAGCCCCAAATAGTATATGTATTGAACAATTTTTTTGCCCATCTGCTATTTACAGTAAGGTAAAAAAGATGAAAACAAAATTCAGAATACTGTGCGTTGCAGGGTGCGGTCCGTAAATGGAGTAGCTGATGAATAATTCGAAAACTAGATCTGAAAATATAGTGTGCAATCACAGTTTTTCTCTTTTCTCGTGACAGCACGTTGTTTTTTTTTAATTCTTTTTTTGACCGGCAGGCAAACTGTTTTTACACTTTTGTGAAAGGCACAAAACACACAGACACAATGAAAGGTTATGGGACTTGCGTGCGTGTGTTTCGCATCTTTAACCAGTATAAATAGTTACCGACTAGCCCAAGAAGATGCTAACTGAAGATGTTAACGTGGCTGGCGTGGACGGTAGTATTCTGCTGCGAACAACTCCAGCTGCTAATGTCGCTTTAAAAATAAAGATTAGAGAATAGAAATCTGAGACCTTGACACTCCCGATGCGAAAACTTTGTATTTTTGTCATGTTGTTTGAGTACCACTCGTTTTGACACAACGAACTCTGCATGCAGCCGCGCGACGCCCGTTGGCTGCCTATCGTGGCTATAGGTGGCCTGCGGAGAGGGCATCCTAATGGCGGACGCCGTAGCAGACGACGCTGTTGTCTCCACCCTGCAAGGGGGCGGCGCATCGAGGAACCCTACTACAACAGTTCGTGAGACGAGCGAGGACACCGGCCCGTGCCAATGGGATCCCGGACTAAGGAGCCCACTCACCGACACTCCTTCCTGTGTCGCAAATAAATGTTTTATTCCCTTTCTCGAGTGGGAAACATTGTCGCACAGCTCAAACGGATCCTACGACAAAAACGGTCCTTATAAAACGTGCGGACAATGGCCCTCACCAACGTGATCTCGGACTAGAAATATCATTCACAGGTCTTGTCACGCAGAACAACTAATCAACGTTTTATTATATCTCTTGGTGTTTGTCATGGCTGTTTATGTAGCACTAAACAAACTGGGCGTTATCCTGCGTGTACGACGTCCTTCTTCGCAGAACGTTTTTGCCAGCAGCAAGGAAGCTATCGTACGCCGCCTGTCGACAGGAAGCACATACAACGTCTTTCCTACAGAACATTGTTTCTGCTTGGCAGAACAAGGTGGCGCTGCTGCTCCCATTTCTTTTACTCTAAACTTAAGTAGCCACAACTCGCACAACCACGCAAGATATTTATTGCGCATAAACGGAAACGTACGGCAGTACAACTCGCACATGCTACTAGAAAGACGTCAGCAGGTATACTACGCGTTGGCACGGGAAATCATAATTACTTGAAAGTGAGTAAGACCACTACAAGAGGTTCTTAACAAATGCTTCGCACACAAGGTTGACACGTTGACACTGTGCGCATTAGGACGCATTAGGACGGCGAAATAGAATATGGTATAAAAACTAGTAAGGCTACTATAAAAGCCTCCTAACAAATGCTGGGTACTCAAGATTGATATTGACAATGCGTGAAAGGTAAGTCTTCAATGAGCAACTTCCGTTACTGAGTTTGAGCTCATAGCTTCGACTCCCTGCCGCGGCGATTGATCTGATGAATGTCAGCTCAGTTCGGAAACACTCGCGCGAACAGACATTTGTGATCATGGCAAGGGGGCAGGAAGGACAGCCGCTTGCTGTAATCATCTATAGGGCGAGGGCCGCCAACTTTGCCCCACAGCTTTACCAAATCGGTGATTTCACGTCATTCTTTAATGCGTAGGATTATGCCTATGCATGTTTTCTTTTCTTTTTTTTTTTAAGTCAATGGCGACCAAGGGCCGCTTATGTTGTTTCCTCCTTGGTTGGATTTAAGAACCTGACAGTCTGACACCGTAAGTGCGGGCACCAATGACAGGCCGTGGCTGCCGTTAGCAGGGACGGATCCAGCCACTCATTTTAGGGGGGGGGGGGGGGGGTCGCTAAAGTAACATTCGAAAGGGGGGCGTGGTTATGACGATTTTTGTTTATACTAGCAGAAAAAAACCTTCATAGCAGAAATACTGTTAATGGGTCCTCACAGTATTTCCACTCATTTGTCCTGAATGGTTTAGGAGGTGGACTACGAACACTGAAGTGAGGGAGGGAGTGCTGACAAGGACGTTGGGGGGGGGAGGCGATTGCTCCAACCGACTCCCCCCCCCCCCCCCCCGCTTTTGGATCTGCTACTAGCCGTTAGCAGGGTGTCAGAGCACCACTTTCATTTTTTTCCCTATGGCAGAGCTCTTTTTTTTTTGTCGGCCTCTAACTACAAGGGGATGGCACTGTGGTGAACCTTACCCATCCCCGCCACCCCTAATTGAAATCTTTGTGCGGATCTGCGCTTGTGCGCCTAAGTTTAGGAGCCAGTGTGTCGAAATAATTTGGGAGTATTTTTCGCTAAAGCATTTCACAGGGTGTCTTATGCATCTTCCTAAGTATAATTGAGGGCAAGCACCACCTGCTTTTCCTCTCGAGTCTGAGACAATGTATCAATTCTCTTCTGAGCCAATTTGTTAAGTACACGGACCAGTAGCATTCTCGGCTCCAATCTCAATGCGGCCACGGCCTGTGGACGCTCTTTTTTTTTTTTTGTAGGCTGCTAGTGAAACAACATGCTTGGAAAAGTGAGGAAAGGGGTGTGGGGAAATCTTAACGAGGCTGCAAAACAGCGTATTCCAAGCTGGTGGCCAGGTGGCTTTAACCCTGGAGTATGTATAAAGTACTTAACAACTGCATTCTTTTAGCTCACTCCTTAGCCCCATTCACCAAGGTTTCTGCTTGCATTGTAAGCTTTCTTTGTTCGTAAGGAAAGAAATCGAAATGAGAAATTAGAAAGAACAAAAATGTAGAAAGGTTAAAGAAGCAAGAAAAGAAGAAAATGATGAAACATGACAGAACTCAATTGGCCTTTGCGAGGAGGAGGTACTTACTTGCCAGCTCTGCTGTTTGCTCAGACTGCACAGGCATAAATCTGGCTTTAATCTTTTGTTTTACCAAGCGCACGAAGCCATAGGCGATCGGAGAGATGGGGTCACAATGTCCTTGTTTAACGAAAAATTGATTCGAATTTCATAAAACAGGAGGCTGCATTCTGCAAGGTGATTATAAAACAATACGATGTCTGTTGTTGGCGACAGAAGTTAGATGATTCAGAGCGCTTTCAATTGAAAATAGATGCTTATGGGGTCCTTTATGTGCAATCGTCTGAGATGCCCAGTCGAAACAATTGATTCTGCACTCCATACGGTGAGTATGAAACACTCTTTTTTTGCCTGTCCGCGTCCCGTAGCACGTGATATTATTACGATCTAGAAGCTGTCGAACTATTCCTCGCATACTACCTAAAGGCATCAATTCTGCCAGAACTAGACCCTCTTTGTGAATGAAGGCAACACAAGTTTATTTACAGACTCGTTTTTTTTTTGTTACCCAGACTATTGAAAAGACTCAACGGAATAGTAACAGGTGCGGCGGACTGACGCTGCCACGCCAAAGAGAACACACACACCCTATAAGGTGAATGGAGGGATGGCCGACACCGTAGCACAGCGGTAGAACATCAGACGCGTTGTTGGAAGGTCGCAAGTTCGGTCCTTGTCAGCGGCAAGTTATCTTACCGTCCGCTTTTCTTTTTTTGTGTGTACATTAAAAGTACACCTTATAACATCCCCCATACTTTCCTTAGCATTATTGTCTGTCGGGTTTCATTAAATTGTGTGTAACAAATGGAACGAGGCCTTGAATTTACACTTCTCTGATTTTGTCGTATGAATTTCGCCAAGCCCACCTGCATTCCCAATGTTCTTTTTAGGACCTCAAATGCTCTTAGCACATTGTGGCAACGCTGCATTTTCAGAACAGCGACAAAGCTATATTAGAGACAGACGTGTTGTAAGAAGGCTTTCCTCTCCTCTCCCTTACTCACCATTTTATTCACATGTCCCTGCGACGACCGAAATTGATCTCCTGTTCTTGTCGCACCCAAACCTCCGGGCTCTCCGAGATCCCTCGAGTATGGGGAAGTAAGACTTACGTTTTACAGGGATCAAAAAAGCAATCACAAACGCGCCTTCAGTACTCGCAGCAGTTCGACCTTAATCGCATCAAACTTATAATCGCAGCAGTTCAACCTTAAGGTCGAACTGCTGCGACCATAAGCTTGGTTGATGCGAATAAAATAGTGAAAAATTAATGTTAGGAATTGAGGCTGGGATGGAGGTGCTTAGGCACGTTTAGGAGGCCATCTTGGGTTGGGTACAGAGTGTTTCGAAAAACTGCCATGTGTAGCAACCTTGTTTTCCTTCTATCTGTGTCTTTTTTCCAAAGAATAAAAACGGTTTTTACTTATATACCTACTCAGTTTTGTGAAGATTTAATGCTCCATTTTTAAACCACTGCTCTCCAGTTAGTGACGTGTTGCAATCCTCAAAACAAAGTGAGGAGTTCTCGAGATATAAAAAAACAAAATAGAAAAAGATCTGTTAAAAGTTTATACTTCGAGATCCATTTTCCACGGATTTATTTTGCTGGAATTCGCGCTTTCCACCAAATCAATCTGACTGACTTTCGGTTGCCTTATTTCGACTCCATACACCTATTGCACCTAGCAATCCACTCTAAAGCCGCCTGACGGTATTACCACTTGAACCTGCAATGCCAAGAGCAATGTCTCCTGCAATATCTGAGACTCTATCTTGCAAAGACGGTTCTAGGCTTTTTTTCTTCAAATTTTGTTTTCCTTGGGCTCCTCCTAGAACTAATCGAAGTAAAGCGTATCTGTGTTACCTTTTTTATGTTGCTTCCTTGAGTCGTTCTTCAAAGCCGTCTTTGCGTAATAGTACGCGTATTTCCCAAGGTGCTATACAGAAAGATAAATGACAGTAACTCAGTTCGTTCTCTAACGTTTCTATAGACGAGGCTTTTAGTGATGTTCGCGTTGCGTAACGAATCCATCAAGCTAAGATCGCCGAGTGCCACACTCTTCTGGTGCTGAACTTTCGATGCCTGGCAGAACACAGCTAACTTTATTTTGAAAGCGATGACTGCCAAACAAACCTGTCTTCGATATCCCCTTTCGTTGCTCTTCACGTAATGCTATAAAACCCGTAGACATTGGCGTAGACTTAAACAGAGACGACACTGGAACGGCTGTTTTACGGATTGCTGTACGCGAAGAAAGGCTCTCGATACCGCCGTATCATTATATATATATATATATATATATATATATATATATATATATATATATATATATATATATATATATATATATTTATACGCGAAACAGAGTATCACATGACTTGCTTACGACTCAAACTATAAGCATAGCCCTCGCGTTTAAGATGTGCTAACTACAGTCTCAAATTATGAGTTTTCAAATAATGTGATTTGATTGATATGTGGGGTTTAACGTCGCAAAACCGCCATATAAATATGGAGACACCATAGTGGAAGTCTCTGGAAATTTCGACCACCTGGGGTTCTTTAACGTGCACCCAAATCTGAGCACACGGGCCTACAGCATTCTCGTATCATCAAAAATTGATCCACCACAGCCGGGATTCGATCCCACGACCTGCGGGTCAGCAGCCGAGTACCTTAGCCACTAGACCACCGCGGCAGGGCGCCAGATGAGCATGAAGTGTCCACGAGTCATGAAACCGACTGGGATAGCACGAACATAATAGGAAAAGAAGAGAAGAAAAACAGCAAGGCTTCATCTAAAATCCCACCACAATTGGACAATTGATAACACTCTCAATCGCAGCTCTAGCAATTTTCCTCTATATGCACTCGATGCTAACGTCACATCATCAAGACAATACATAAACCACGTTCCCGAAATACTTTCATCCTCCGTCAACAAGGCCTCGGTAGCGGGATGAAAACGCAATGTATGTTTTTATTTACATTAATTGTCGGTGTTCACTGCTGCCAGCCATTTAAACGCACATCATTCATGCGCAGGTATCCATGAAAAGGCAATATCCGTGGCCTTTTTTCTAGTTTACTTCCGGGTGTTTCACGCTGTAAGCCACTATAAATCTTCACCAACTAGCCCAGTTTTTCATCTTGCTTAATAATATCTACTTTTGTCCATTTTTGAAAAGATTTCCTTATAGAATTGTAAGGTTATTCCCAACGATTAAACCAGAAAAGTTGGGTAATCATTGTTGAAGCAATACAGAATAAGACAAAAGCGCAAAAGCGAAGAACGCAGCAAAAGAAGCCAGAGAACAGGTTGGCGCTAACAACCGTTTAGATGACATTTCACGCTTCCAGATATCAGTTTTTGGTAGAGCTCCTATTGCCTTGCACGTGTGTCAGTTGCATCTGATATAGCACATTTAGTATCACATACTGATAATTTGTCTCAGAGGGAGACTGTTTTTTTTTGCTCGGGATAGAGCGCTACTCAACGCGCTAAAGCGCGTTCGATGGGACAATTTTTTATCAGTCCATCCGCTTTTTGTGTTGTTATCAAACTATACTCTGCTGGAGTTAATGACTAGCTAACCGGCACAGGAGAACGATCTGTGCTCTATCAATTCTTAAGTGGTACTACAAGTGTTCGTTAGTAGGACAATTTAACACCTTTTTTTTTCTAAAGTCGATAACTTAACAGCAGAAGATAAAGTGGCGCTAAGCTAAACAGTATACGCAGCAAATATGTAGAGATGAGAGAACGAACTGTTCTACAATTTAGAAGACGTCAGAAAACTGGCGTTATTGCGCCGCACGTGCTGTTTGAATATCCTTAACAAGGGTGCCCAGACGCCTTCGTGTCTTAATTAGACAGTCTTCGTGTCCTAATTAAACGAAAACGCCATACGTTTTGGCGGGCCCTTAACTTCCGTGAAAGGCGAAAGAGACACGGAATCGATACAGCGGGAGTCTTTCATAATACACATCCGCGTTTCGGTTCCCAAGGCCTTGCTCATTATTACAGAGCTATCCTTCTCTTCAGAACTAGATGGCAACGCATGTCTAACGTAGAAGTCATTGATCGTCCCGCGCGCCTACAGGAAGATCTCACTACCCGAAACAGAGTTCAGACTGCCCTCTTCCTGGGATCAAATCTGGTTGCGTCCATCCATGGTTCGTATGCATAAAAATACCTGTAATGGTCTTTCTGGTGTAGATTCTACTAAAGCAAAGCCTAATTAGCGAGAAGCTCAGCGAATGCATAAGACAAAGCTCTCTTACATATTGGGCCAGTTGCGTATGATACGTACTGATTTGCGAAGTGTCATGGAATGAATGAATGAATGAATGAATGAATGAATGAATGAATCACTACAAGATTGCATGAACGAATGAATGACTACATATTTGCATGGATGAATGAATGAATGAATCACTACATGATTGCATGAATGAACGAATGAAGGAATGACTACATATTTGCATGGATGAATGAATGAGTGAATGAATGAATGAATGAATGAATGGATGAATGAATGAACCTTCGCCATAGAGAAGAGTGAAGTTCACTAAAGAATAGCATAGGCCTATTCTTTTCGCTTGAATTTAGTGCTCGCTATGTCTCTTATTCTATTTTGAGAGTTTATTCTAATATATTTTGTTGAATAGACCATGGCGGATACGGTGATCATTTCTACGCCTTTGGCAGAAAACTGAAAATAGCGATGAGTACTGAAGTAAGGATCAGCGCGTAAAGTTACATCCAATGAAAAAGTCATTACGGATGCATCAAGCGTTCAGATATAAAGTTATGTCATAATAAATATTTAATTAACCTCTCTGAAGACAGTGAATTGTTCATGAATAGGCAATAAAAGCTATAAAGCTGGAAATTTTTTATTCTTATTCCAAGTGTGAGATCATTACATATGTAAGGAGGTGATTACGCTTGATAGGATAAACACGGGAGCTCATATAATAAACGAAGAAATACAAGGGAGCGAAACATCAAATAAATTTTGCTATCTATTAAAGTGCAGCTGTATAAAAATCCACTCCTAATTGCGTCTGTCACACTGACATGTAAACGCCTCCTGAGAGAACAGTTCTGCTTGCTTAACTGCTTACTGGTCTACACAGGCTGCACGGGTTTCAGCAGTGCTGTCTAGTTTTTTTTTTTTTTTTCGGTAAGGCCATGCGACTGCAACCGGAACGACGCGCAATACGAGGGAATGACTCGGGAAGCAATATGCTGTTAGCGATATATCCGGAGGGACAGCTAACCTAGTTTCTTCACTGCCAGACACTTCTTGTTCGTTTACTTATGTGGCATTCACAGCGATGGAGACGTGAGTGCCAGAAACGTATCACGTTGACAGAACTTTGCCACAAGCTCAGCTTCTTTCGCTCGAAGATGTCCGGATGTGTTTAGGTGATATTGGCTCGTCAGTAGAGGCGCTGGCTATATGGGTAGAGGTGGAGCCGTTTCCCGTAGTAGCGACTCATAGTACATGCTCCGCTCGGTATTACACTGCACGATGCACGAACGCCATCTGCTCAAGACGTTCGTACAAGCATAGCAGATTCTAGTCTGGAACGTGTCATAAGGGTGGGTGTAATGAGAAAAACCCAGGCCAGATGCTTGAAGTGGATGCATTTGTCACTTTAAACAACCAAACTTCAATATAACGAACCTAGATAGAACAAACTATTGGTTATAAAAAAGGAAAATAAATATACTCTTGCATTAGATACTGTGTTAAAATATACTTTTATAACAAAATTTTGGACATAACGAACTTATTTTCATCAGGATGTAATTTTGTAATAATGAGGTTTCAGTTACCGCTAAAACTGGGTTATTTGTCACTGAAACTCAATAACTGCCAATCAGCGCAGCGGGTTTAACTAAATTCTCCAAGCCGGCTGTTTGTGAGATTCATAGGCGAGTTTTATACGTAAATAACCGAGTGGTAGCCTCGAATGGTAAAAAAAAATGGCAGCATATCCGGTGAGTGAATGATAGAGAGTGGGGCGAAGCATTCGTCCGTCCATTCGCTTGCTTCCGTCCGTTCATGCGCCCGTCTGTGTGACCGTCCATGCGTCCGTCCACCCGTCCGTGCGTGCGTCTGTTCGTGCGTCCGTCCCTGCGTTCGTACATGCGTCCGCCTCTGCGCCCGTTCATGTGTCCATTCTTGCATCTGCCTGTGTGTCCGTTCGTATATCCATTCAACACTCCAAGTACCACCATCTCGCATCTTTTCATCACATATTCCCCATATAGAAGCACCGCCATCCAGCGGACAATCCGAGGACTAAACGAGAGGTGGCACACGAACACTTTCTTACGGCTTGCACTTCGGGTCTACTTCCCACCTTTAACCACCTCGAGTTCATGGTGTATACTAGTTCACTGTATTCATGGCACTGCGGCTCAACGCTCGCTAAACCTTTCTAAAACTAAGGAGGTTACACCCAGCGAGTATAACGTAGCAACCCTTTCTTGTCAGATCGTGCTCAATGTACATGCCAATGGCTGCTAATCTGCTAATGGGGAATGAGAGACAGAAGTATTCGGCTTTTAGTTAACGCGCACGCCGCGAACTTTTTATTCTTCAACGAAGCACAGGAGAAATCTCCCACCGGCACCATTAGGAGGTCAAAATGTAACACTGGTTACACACTACGACTACGACTACGACTATGACTACGAGGGACGAACGGGTGTTGCTCTGAGGAGCTTCGCCCCTAAAACGTTATAAAAAAGTTTTTGACCCATACAAAAGGTCAAAAGTGGGCACACCAGGACATTGTCGCGTTCGCCAACAAGGAAAATCGCATGTACTTGTTACGTACTACCAAAGTTGCATAGTTCTCCGAGGCTAGAGTTCTTGACTCTTTTTTTTTCATACGGACCTGAATTGACAATAAAAGACGCGAATTAAAGGAAGTGAAGGGCAATAGTGAAGTTAGGCTTTCAAAAATCAATTTTGAAGTAAATGGCATTGTAGTACAGTACTGAAAAGATGTTAATATTGATGCGTAGTTTACTGTACCTAAAAAGAAAGTAAGCGCATTTGATTAACTGTGGCTTGCATTTTTCAACCCCGTTCATGAACCTCGCAAGTGCACTTGTATGTTTCGCGTTTATATATATATATATATATATATATATATATATATATATATATATATATATATATATATATATATATATATATATGTGTGTGTGTGTGTGTGTGTGTGTGTGTGTGTGTGCGTGTGTGTGTTTGAATGTCAGGTTTTGCAGTAGCCACGGCTGCCTCTTTTGTGAAATAAAGGAATATAAAAGTTCACTAATAAATGAAGACTAATCACTGCTTCCACAAACCATAGAGCAATTCATGAAGAAAGAAGAAAAGGAGATGGTAAGAATGCGTCTTCGATCTGATGCTAGGCAAAGGAAACTCAGAGACAGCAAACAAAGTCTCATCGGAAAAGAGGACTAAGAAACACAAAATACTGATGGATTTTGCACAGAGTCTGAAAAAATAAAACGACCTTTGAAGTAGCGCTCTGAAAACAAATGGTTGACCCAAGGAGAAGCGCACGGCAACGCTTACAGCCTGTAATTAGGAGTGATAGTGGTTGCACCATTGCCGTTAGGAAATCTTTCAGTGGTCTCGCAATAGCGCTGATCTAGTAGCCGCGACCGCCTCGTCTTTCTTCTTACGCGACCCTGTCTCTCGCTGTGTTCAGGGACGAATGGTATTTGCACTCCACAGTTCACAACGCGAAGTGCGTGTGACATCGTTCACAGGTGTTAACCCCAGTGACCTTAAAAAGGTCACTATCATGTCTTTCGGCGACTGTCATGAAGGCACGGAGTGCGACAAGCCAATGAAATATTACCGTTAACATTTGATATTGTGTAGTAATTTTGATGAAAAGATGCATTTTTCTTTTTGTTGATTCCATGTCGTAGTTTTTGGGACGTAAAACCACAGATATTATTATTCATGTTCTTATTGTCACGCGTGTTGTTTTAATGTTTCTGGTTTAGACTCACAAAGACTGAGAGCAATATTCGTCGCAGGTCGCGCCTCAGTGTTAGAAAAGCTTCACGTTCGTAGTATAGATCATTTTGTAAAGGTTGCGCACAGGACGCGAACGCTCAGGATTATTCCTCAGCTTCCACGACCACCAGCGATAAGGCTGGAAAGTTCGACGCGTAATGTATAAAACACAGTGGCACCCAACGATGATCAGGATGCCCCGCCGCGGTGGTCTAGTGCCTAAGGCACTCGGCTGCTGACCCGCATGTCGCGGTTTCAAATCCAAGCTACGGAGCCTGCATTTCGGATGGAGGCGGAATTGTTGTAGGCCCATGTGCTCAGACTTGGTTGCACATTAAAGAACCCAAGGTGGTCGAAATTTCCGAAGCCCTCCACTACGGCGTCTCTCATAATCATGTGGTGGTTTTGGGACGTTAAAGCCCACATATCAATCAATCGTTTAAACTCAGTAGCACGTGGTACAAGACTTCTAATGATCGGCTAGTCATACGCCCTTCAAATTTGGTAAGGACAGACTGTAGACAAGCCCCGAAATGTACGTGTCAGCGCTGGTTTGATTTCCTTGTTTTGGGTCCAGTGTTGGCCGTTACAAATCTGGAAAAGTGTGGGCGTGATAACCTATATATTTATTTTGTGGAAAACCTTAGCCTAAACGTTCTTCCTCTTGCTGTAACATCGATTCGTTAGAAAGTGCTCCGGTATCCGTTGTTACTCAGTTATGTACTTATCTTTGGTCAGGTAACTGCATAGAAAACTAACAAACACCAATAAAGCCCACAAACGCATAGGTGGTCGATCGCATTGCAAAGCCTCTTGCAAAGAAGAGTTGACAGCATGAGATTACTTTTTTGGGGGGACCTTCAACAAACTAAATGACGAACGAGGTTGTAAGTATTAGTATGGTTTCGTCCGCTAAGATACAAAAAAAAAAGGAAAACAACCATTGATACTAGCACAAGTGCAGACGCTCGACAGTTATGCCCCAGACTCATGTCATTACGTTAACGTAGGCACCAAAGATCACATTCACCATTTAAGGTGTCCCACGTAACTTTAACCAGAGTTTAAAAATATGTCAGAACACGTAATTGCGACGCGACCAAATGCATGTTGCTCAACGTGTCCTGGAGTTAGACTATTTTTTGTGTTCTCATATATTGTTTAATTAAATATGTTCCAATAATTGGGTTTTGAAGTAACGAAGACGGATAACAAATTTCAATGAGAAAGTTGTAATTGGTTTGCAAAACGTGCGATTAGACAGTTTTGAAGTTTATATCTGTTAGGTATTAGTGTTTTTCGGCTAATTACAAATGCCCGCGAAATGCAAAAAATACCACGTGACGAACCCGCCCGTGCGCCAGTGCGCACAATTATTCTAGTGCTCCATAACGATGGCGGTGACTTTACGATGAACACGTTTTGCTATCGGCCACAAAAACGATAACCGCTCTGACTGCTTGTCGCTGTTATGAAACGGTGCGAGGGAAGCGTGTCGTTCGTACGCGGAACGTTAGGGAGCACCAGAATCATCGTGCGCACTGACGCGCGAGCGGGTTCGTCATGTGGCATTTTTTTTTTTTGGTATTTCGCGAGCATTTGTAATTAGCAGATAAACACTAATACTTAACAGATATGACGTTCGAAACTATCTGTTTGGACGTTTTCCAAACCGATATACAACTTTCTCAATGAAATTTGTTACCTATCTTCTTTACTTTAAAAGTTAAACAGATCTAATGAAACATTATTTGAGAACCCAAAAATAGTCTGACTAACCCCAGGCAACGGTGAGCAACATGCATTTGGTCGCGTCGTAATTACGCGTTCCGGCGTTATTTTACACTCTGGCTAGAGTTACGTGGGACCTGTATAGAGGACTCAGCAATAATGGTTTGCTGACAAAAAAGGCGTACTTTTGTCTTTGCACACAGTGGGAATCCCGTACAGTGGGAATGCGTCACAGTTAATAGCTGTACAAGATCAAGGTTTTGTAAACTAGTGAAGCGTTTGACGACCCACTCGTAGTGTATTACGTGACACATAATTGTTCCTTTGCTGTTATAAAACACTTTATTACTCATATTAACGCGATTCCATGAAAAGGAGTTTGAAAAGGAGTTTGAAAAGAAGTTCCAAGCACAGGCGTGGCTCACTAGTATAATGCTTGGCTGGCATGCAGGGGACCCGGGTTCGAATGCCATTGTGTCCTTAAATGGTGTTTTTTCTTATTTACGAAGTTTTTTTTCTTTCGTGCTACAGCGGTTACAGACACCGGCGGCGGACAACTACGGCGTGCACGCGAACCGTGTTGTGATCTCATAACAGCACTCGCTTTAAAAATTGGAATAAGAAGTATGAGAACAGTTAGATGGAAACAAACATTGCGCATGAGACGAAACGATTTGTGGGATAAGCGCAATCTTTCGCTTTAGTATATATATTGCCAGAAGCATGCCACTGCACTCGTGCTTCGTCCCTATAGCAGTCATATCGCACAAGATATCCTTAGCACGGTGCGCTTGCACGTTGATTAACTGGCCGTACGAAGCACGTGAGTACAGCGGTGAGCACTGTTAGGGTAAACACACGTGCGCGTGGCAAACAGCACTGCCAGTGCCCCAGTAATACCCAATAATCGAAAACACTGCACATGCGCAGCATGTGCTTAAGTGGTACAGTCCACCACGGGCACGCATACATTTCGTCGTCGTCTAATATCCGCATTTTCGTCGGCTAATCTGACGCACTCTGCGTTTCAAAGTCCATATAGTCCTAAATATAGGTGCCTGTATGCAAAAATCAGTATAAAAACAGTTTAAACGAACTATTTGTTGAAAAAAACTTTGAACAAGAAAATAACCTAAAATGCGTGGTGTATCAACCAAGCCGACCAAAGTGCGGTAAGCAGACAATCGAACAAGTGAATCTATGACGTGGTGTGCGCGGTGGAAAGAGCGTATCGCAGCTGACACGCTAAGTTTGTGCAATGTTTCGTACGATGGATGTTTTAGGCGCTGCGCTGTGCTCCCTACCATGCTGCAGAAATTAGGCTCCTTCTTTTTCTAACCACTACCACGACGAAGATGGGTCTTACGCGGCTGGGATAGTCCCGTCCACCACGCGATCACGTGTTCACCCCGAGGGTGCTCACTGCTTTACTGTATACGTATTGACCTCACAGTAGCCTTCGCACGCGGAACTGGCACCTCGCGTAATTGTTATGCGCACCTAATCCAACTGTCCTAGTTTTTTTGTTGTTTTGTATGTTTTTTAAGTGTGAATACACTTTATAAGCGACCCCAAACCATCCACCGCCGTCGGCGGCGTCCGCAGTCTTCTCTATCTTTAAAAGAAAGAGGACTTGGCGGGCCGCAGCGCGACGCTCTACCGAATAAGCCACGGACGCGACGCTGATATCGGTGTCAGTAACGCGCCTTATACCCCCTCCCCCTTCGCTCGCTCCTCCGCTCTCCTCGCTCGCTGCAGCTGCGCGCGCACCCATCTCTCTCGCGCGCCCGCCTTCTCTCTCAGTCTCCCGTCGAGAGCGGGTCGTGAGGGGGAGTAAAGTTAAAATCCGTTGGCATTCGCCAGTGAGTTAACGTAAACTCCCCCGTGTGATCAAATTGCGATTCCCAGGAACCATTACACCATAAAGGCACCATAGTGTGATTAATAAATATAATAGTGCGAATTAATAAATACCCCTCATAGCATCATCCCGTGTATTCGCACTTAACCATGTTCACCCTCGGGGAAATGCTTGGGAGTTTTGTTGTACTTTTCCCGTGTCACACAGCGGAGAACGATGGCCGCAGTTGCCTGAGTGACGGCACGGACGGGCAAAGAGAAAAACAGAATCATTACTTACCGTTCGGGTTCCGGACTGTGCGGATTGCGCGCGTCACTCTGTTCGGCAGTCGCCGCGGCCGGCTCGGTCACGGCCCGTGATTGTCACGAAACGAACGCGCTCGCAGTACGTCCACTTTTATGGCCGTCGCGACGCGCCGTTCACGTCCAGCGTTGCGGACACAGTCAAGCTGCTAGCACAAATCGCGCAAACATGGCTGACACCACTGAGCGATCCGGAAACTATCATTACGGGGCGAGACATAATGGCGACACTGGGAAAACGTGCATGCCAGGCTATGCGCTGCTCTTTGCCTCTTACCGCACCCCCCCCCCCCCTTTTTTTTTTTCATTTATTGGCCCGTGCCAACCGCGCATGCGTTGTAAAGCCATAGTGAAATCATATTGGTTTGAAAAGTTGGAACAAAGAGCGGTGGTCGAAAACTTGTTGTCAGAAACATCAACTCCCGCCGTACGTTTGAAGCGTGACTAGGCGAGAAGGGCACAAAAGAAAAGCAGAAACTCAAAATAATGTTTTTGTTCAAATAGTCACGATTTCAAATATGCCTGAGTAGAAATTTACTTAAGGTTTATCCGACACTTGAGCGTCTCTCATAATCATATGGTGGTTTGGAACGTTAAACCCCACATATCAATCAATTTATCTGACACTTGGCTAAATGGCTGAGAGCCTCATGTTTTCTTCGAGCGCCACAAAATGGAGGTGAGGGGGGGTATGCAGGTCATCTGCATTCCGGGCTTTTATTTAGTTCAGCTCATTGCCATTGGCGAGCGTAACTTCCATAGAGGCCTATGAATCCAGTAATTTGCGGCTCGTTGTCACAGTCGCCACCTACGCATGTAAGGAACTAACAAAAAAATAAATGACGTCATAAATGGAAGAGGTAGCCACGTGCCGAAATCGCCCTAGGTGGTGCGAAATTAAAGTTCTTCTTATGTGCTAACCTTTTTACATGCCGTAATAAATTCGCGATTTTATTCGCGCCTTATGTCTCGGTAATTGCGTGAGCGAAAAAAAAATACCAACAAGAAACATTGAGAAAGCAATGATGTTTTATTGACCGAATAGTGTACTTGCTATATACACCGAAAACTTTGCTGACCTAACTGTACCAACTATTCACGAGCACGATAGCGTAATAGTTCTAAAAGTCAAGTTGCACATCGCGAAAGACCACTGCAGCGAGACAGCGGCCTAGGGAATATCTGCTTTGGCAGCCATAGAGTAATGCGTATCGTTGCTTAGCGTGTCGTATTCACCGGCCCAAAGGTGAGGGCAAGCCGGCAGTGCGGCAGCGAAGACTATACCTACACACTCTGCGAGCTAGTTCAGCTCTAAAATGTCTCGCCAGTGAACAGCACACAAGCAAACAAAAAATAAATTGTAGAAAATACGCACCTTTGAGCGCACATATGAAGTGGCCAAGAAGATGTAATGAAACATATTACGGTGAGCTCCGAAGTCCTGAATTCATTTCTTTTTTTTTTATGCGCACGAAAGCAGTGTCTGATAAATAAAAGAAGAAGCATCACCTAAAACTTTGGAATATTAAGACGGTCTAGCAGCTCGAGAAGTAGTCATGCATGTCTTCTTGCGAGACGAGTACTTAAAGGTCGCCCATGCTGTTACGATGGAAACCAACGCGTTACAGCAGGCGGAATTTCGAATACGCAAACAAAATGTAGCCTTGTAGCTGCGGCGTCATCGCATACGGAAGGCTGATATCCACGTGAGCACCGAAGTGTTTCCTTTCATTCCCCCGTTGCGCACAGAGACGCCAAACGAAGGCAATAAACACCGAGCAGTCCCAACACAACTCTAGCAATACCAATGGTAACACCCAGTCCATGGGCCAAGTGACGTTACAAAGTGGAGCAAAGTGGGAGCGTGAATGGATGGCGTCCTTCGTGTGCAACTCTGTGACGCGACGAAATACTGTCACTTTTCGCCAGTACAGATGGACAGCTTTCGAGAGTGACGAAAGACATCGCCCCGCCTAACACTTTCCATGTGTATGTCGTAGACAGCGGCTTCGTCAATGTTAAAGGACTTGTACCGTTAGAAGTAGGTCGAAATAGCCGATAAAATGGAGCAGTATATCTTCCGTGGACGTTTTCTGCATTCTCGCCAGAAGGTGACGTGAAATGTTAGGAAAGATTTGAGGCCCTTGGTTCGTCAACATTTACTGGGAGCAGAATGGGGTCGATTTTCACATGCTGGCTTCTTTCGCTGGATTTTGCCGGGAAGCCGGTTCCTGGGAGGCAGTCGTGTAAGCCGTACCGGAGTGCTGAACAGTGTCTAGAAGTACAGATGGTCCGACCTCACCTGTGACTACGGTGACCCTGGATTCCTTGTTGCATACTTTTGTCAGCCCGTTCTCACAACTTGGACAGGCGGGAATCACCTTGTCGTGGTTCGAGTCGCTTAAGGGTGTCTTCCCTTCTACACTCTCCACGTCTTCGAGCGTCAGTGCTTCAAATTTCGACACTGTGCTCTCTGTGCATGCTGGAGAAACACTTTTACTACATCCAGCGACCTGCTGAGGTTCGACGTCTTTGTTCAGTACTGCATCGCCGCATTGCAAATCTTTAACCGAGCTGAATGTGCAACCGTTCTCGTAGTGTAGAAGCATGTCTTTCAAGGCGCCCTTGAACTCGCATCCTTGGACTTCGTTCCAGCAATAAACCTTCATCGAAAAACAAGAAAATAGAAACGTTAAGATCCACGTTAGTCGTTCGCACTGAAAATTTGAGACAACCCCTGACCTAATTCAGTGCTCCAGTATGGAAATGCTCGAACACGTATTCCTTATTGCAAGATCTAGCACTCTACCAGGAGAAGCGCGAGAGGGCATAAGATATATTAAGCTCTCGCATTATTATACACTGCATTTTGTGCCTTTTAACATTTATTGGTGATGAAGAAAGCACGCTTATAGCGTTAAAAAAAGTTGGCTTTCTTTATACAGCAGGGCTGCCCCCAATAGCTATTACTAAATGTGTATGCTTCGCATTCTGCCTGTAAGATGGGGTACAGTGTGTCACGAAAAAAAATTACGAGCTAATAGTGTCCTGTTATATCGTGCTTCCCTGAAAAAATAGCAAAGCGAAGCAACATCCGGCATTTACTTTGTACCGTAAATTAAATGCGAGTCGGGCGAAAGCATTGTATTGAGAGGCGTTCTTCAATGTACACCATGTAGTGTTAGCCGCCTTTTACCGAAGACGCTTTCACGATGCGTGTAGCCATGTGCACTTCATAAATGCCATTCGAATCAGTAGTGCTAGGTTTTTTCCGGAAAACAACCAATGCTACTTTCTCACCTGGAAGGCCTTTGCTGTTCTGAAGGGCAGATCGTCGCTGCGACATTGCCCTACTTCGAACTCCTCTTCATCAAGCGGACAACGCACGCGGCCGCGGCCTGCGGATTTGAATGCGTGGCACCAATTGCATAGACGATGCCCACATGGCATCCACACGGTCCTCTTCGGAATCATGAGGCACAGTCCGCACAAGCAGAAATCGGGCACTTCGTCGACAAAGCGAGTCGGTCGCCAGTTGACGCCTTTGATGGGGATGTCGCGGAAACGGTACACTCGGCTGAGATCCGCCATGACGATGTGAATTCAGACGCGAATACTTCACGGGCACTCGAGACAGCACACTGGCCGTATGTTTCAACGGCCCTACCGGCACTGAAGGGTTTCATGCACCACGGCCGCATATATACCAACCGAGAAAGATAGCGGAAGGAATTTTTTTTCTTGATATCGCCCGTACAACAGGCTCAGTTCACGCCCCCTTAACTTTCTGAACTTTTGTGATTCGAGTAAAGTATTAACGAGAAAACATTAAAGATAGCTCGTTTTGCAGAAATATCGATATCCCCGTTGGTGCAATTTTCTGTTGCCAGCTTGAAATCAGCAATGGCCGTAATCAGATATTCGAGGTAGATGCAAATGAAGATATCAACCGCAGGGTGTCTTGACGAAGTGCAGGCAGGTTAGCGATTAGGAAGGCGATAGTGTGCGTGCGTTTGTGTGGCTGCGCGTTCGCACATGCAACGCCTCTTTTATTTCTTTGAAGGGCAGCGCAAACACATGCTGCTCATCGGGATCCGTAGGTCCGCCTTAGATCAGGGAGTTGTCGTGTGGCGACACCGCATGCTGGGTAGGGCTGCTGTGGCGCCACACGTGAGTCCGAACGCTTTCCCGTGGTGATGTGATAGACGTGTTCCCATCTTCAGTATCATAACTCTCTGTCCAATTTGTTACTTTGTGCTCCTTTGTGGTGCGAAGCAATGCCGTCGCCGCATCATAACGCTAGGGATGCAGCAGTGTCGCAGTGAGGCATTGGTTGCCCGCATAGCGCCACGAACAGATACGCGCTATCTGAAAACACCCTTGGAAGGCCAGCGCGTGCGCCAACGTTGTGAACACCAGGAATGCAAGAGGCCGCCCCACGGATCTCTACACAAATGGACATGAAATAAGGTCGCATGATTTCCGTCGTGAGCTTGTCATGATTGGTTCTCTCTTCATGACTGCAGAGCACACGTGAAGGCTAGGCGACGTGCGAGTCGGAAAGGGCTAAAGGGGAGTTCACTGGGTGCATCTGGCTCACATTGATAATGCAGAGGAGGTGCTGGTACTATCGCGCTCAGTATGAGCTACAACACGCGACCGCGTGGCCGAGCGCGCTGCAAGGTTGTACAGTAGCGCCGATCGTGATATATTTTCGAGTTATCGGAAGAGGGTTTGGCCGATCCTGCGAATGCACATCGCCCCTATTTGCTTTCACGCTCGCCCTCGTTTGGCCCTGCAGTGATATCAGCTTCGAAAATGATAACTGCCACCGTGTCTTGAAGACCGAATTTCGCGCTCGACAAGCCGAGCTTCACAAAACACGTGATATCTACCTCCGTGATTCACACGTGACTCACAAGCGTGAAACACGTGATTCACAAACGCTCCTCGACTAAGACGTTCACCGTTCACTTGACGGAGTTGAGCAGTGTGCCACTGCTCGGCTGAAAATGACGCTGCGCTATACGCAAGAATCCCAGCAGATTATCCTTGATATGCAGCGACTTGCCGTTCTTAGCATGTGGGGGTGATGTACATTTGCAGGATCAGCCAAACCCTCTACCGATAACTCGAAAATATGTCCCGATCGGCGCTACTGTACAACCTTGCAGCGCGCTCGGCCACGCGCTCACGTGTTGTAGCTCATACTGAGCGCGAGTATTGTGTGCGGGTATTGTTTTCGCATTGAACGGAATAGAAAACTGTAGCGATTCGCGATTCTCGATTTCGTTGGTGACTCGGAATCTTCACCTTTCATACCACGCTTACGTAAATATTTTTTCGTGACATTTTGTTAAGAAATGATGCAATAACGCGCAGACATCGACTGGAGTGGTTTGGCGCAGTGATTTTGGGGGTGAAGCTTTCTATGCCGCAGGTCGTGCGTCTGCGATGTATGCAGCAGTAGTAGTAGTAGTAGTAGTAGGTAGCCACCTCCACGGCCCGACTAGAGGAGTGGCACGCACGGACGCTTCTCAATTGAGGAGGAAACACACGTTAATCTATCTATCTATCTATCTACCTCCCTGCCAGTGTCGTGCGGAAAGCAGTATGGCTGATAAAGTATAAGATATTTGAAACAAGTAATGAAAAATTTGGCAGATACCATGTACCTCAGAATCGACGTTATGCGAAGCATGCGGAGGGAAGGGGCTGGGTTGTAATTTTTTTTTATTGACGACACATCATGAAACGATGCTCAATATATGTATACATATATTGGAAATGCAGCCGCTCCAGCCGGGATTCGATCCCGTGACCTGCGGGTCAGCAGCCGAGTACCTTAGCCACTAGACCACCGCGGCGGGGCTCTTGTCATGGTGATGACTTCGCATTGCGTTCACAAAACCCTGGTGAATTTGAAATTTCTTCCGTCTAATCATTATCTGCATGTAGGCGCCGAAAATTTCAAACAACACGTGCATTGTGTGCGTGCACTGATATATATGTGAAGAAAAAAAAAGTGCACTGATATAAATGTGAAGAAAAGAAATGTTTGGTCATTCCTATGCGCGCAGATCTTGCATGCCTCCATTTGCTCGTGAGAATGAAGCATGGCAAGCTTTGTTTTTGCACTAGTGGTATTTTATTGCCATCACAAGGCTACAGTGAAGAGCACCGAATTTGCCGGGCAGGAAAGACTCGCCTGTTTTCGTATTCACATCACCATGTGTCTTGGGACGCTGTCGGCCCATCTTAATCCGTTTTGTGGTAAGATGCCGCGGAGTAAAAAACAAACAAGGCTAAGAATAAATGAAAACTATGATGTGAGAGAACTATGTGGATGGATGAACTTTATTTGGTCCTTCGGAACGTGCTTTAGCACGTTGCTGGCCGCTCCCACGTCAAAACAGAAAGACCAAATCTTTCTGCTTCGTCGCGGGCCTGGTAGACTGACCATAGCTGTTGTTCAAGTCCGGAGCTTGCAATAGCCCCCCCCCTCCCCATTTAGACGGGGTCATGACTTCCCCACAGCGTAACGCGGGGCACCGCCAGAGCATATGTTCCAA
The DNA here is from genome assembly GCF_043290135.1 of Rhipicephalus microplus. Classification (NCBI taxonomy): domain Eukaryota; kingdom Metazoa; phylum Arthropoda; class Arachnida; order Ixodida; family Ixodidae; genus Rhipicephalus; species Rhipicephalus microplus. The sequence continues at coordinate 80,350 of NW_027464785.1, forward strand.
GGTAGCTATATCGTGGCAGCTGGAACATGTTTTAGTTGGCTGTATTTCGCGATACCTGATGCTAAATATTAGACCTCTGACAGCGAAATAATAATTACCCTCTTTGTCATTCATCCTTGTGTTCTTACTGAAACAACGGTTGTAATTCCATGACAATGCAATTATAAAACGGCCTTGATAAAAAAAATACAGCTATGTGCTTTCTAAATTACGTAGTGTCTCACAGAAGCTCAGCAGTGTTGTTTTATTTAGCATTCTGTGAAAGTCTGCGCTAACGATAGTTATAGCGCGAGAACAAAACGACGACACAGAGGCAAGAAGGACACGAAAGACACGAGCGCTCGTGTCTTTCGTGTCCTTCTTGTCTCTGTGTCGTCGTTTTGTTCTCGCGCTATAACCATCGTCATGCCAAACCAACTAGCCCAAGCTGCCACACTTCTGCGCTAACGTTCTGTGTGTGCTTTTAGGGGCATGAGTCGGCGTAACAACGTGTAGCGCAAAAGTGTGAATCATGACTGGCCTACCACGTTGGAGTTTTCAACCTGCTTCTCAAGAAATAGGTGAAGAGGAGAATGTCACACCTGCGAGAAAGGAAGTGAAGGCAATAAAGAAAATAATCTCGCCCTTTTGGAGGATTGAGTGTGTTAAAGGAAGTTTCAAATTAAATCAGCTTTAAGGAGGATTATATGTGCTCGCACAAACAGCCCCGTGGACTTATGCAAGGGCACTCAAGCTATTTTGCTTCGCTGAGCCAGTTCATTACGTACAACTTACCACACCGCCGAGAGGAACTCTATGGACGCGTTTAGGACTACAAAAGGATTACCCTCTTTAGAAAGAGATCCTGACAGCCACGCATTCTAATGAATGGGCTTCGTTACATCGCGGTGTACTTTGTCGGTCTCTGAGGGTCTGTCGCAGCTAGTACCTACAAGTTCCGTGCGAGCGATTCGCGAAGAACTTCAGTGTGTCCTGCATACGAAACGACCTGAGAGAGGCCTCGCGTGAACATGGTGGCCGCGTCCAACCCCGACATCCCCTAATACTTCATCGGGCAACACTGAACGAGAATCATAATATAAGCTTGTTAGTAGACGACGACGACGACGACGACGACGACGACGACGACGACGACGACAACAACAACAACAACAACAACAACAACAAACAAACAAACAACAACAACAACAAACTGGATCAAATAAAGCGCCATGTCCTTTTTAGCGCTTCTTTTAACCTTCAGTGAAGTTCACGTTGTACGATGCTGCTTTCGAAGACCACAGTAGCAAAATGAAGACAAAATGTTTTGGTCAGGAGGGACCCCGTACGTAAATAGCTGTATTGAGGCGCAGCTGGACAAGGCATCGTCAGCGCCGAATTTCCATTCATGAAAATGAAGTGTACTGTCCCCCAAATGATATATAGATGAAAAAAAAAAAAAACGCATGGTGCCTTTCGCGAGTTTGGCGTTAGTAATTTTTCTTCTTACCTATACAGGTGCCACTGAGTTTTCTGGCGCGCACAGAGGCGCGCATGAAAGAACAAGGAAGAAGGCACGCACAAGCACGCGCGCGCATGCATGCACTCACTCACTCACTCACTCACTCACTCACTCACTCACTCACTCACTCACTCACTCACTCACTCACTCACTCACTCACTCACAAGCACGCATCGATCTCTCAGCCATGCCACGCAAAATCTCGTGACTTCTTGACACTCCTAATGCGAAGGCATGCATAAACACTATCGCAGCAGGGGTGTAAAGATGGGCTTGTTCGCATAAATTCATGGTGAAATACTGGCAGCGCAAACTAACGGGACACAGATAGACAAATATTGTCGCTGGCGTCAGTAACTCCTGCGATGACTGCAGCTTTAAGTCGAACTGCCGTACACGAAAACTTTTGTAACCACATGCTTGACACTAATGACGCGCTAGGATGGAACACTAACGCACACTGAAGCACAGGTAGGACACACACGAGAGTGAACTAACAACTGTTGTTAGTTGTTGTTAGTGTTGTTGTTAGTGTTGTGACAGTTGTTACATAGTTCGCGCTCGTTTGTGCCCTACCTGCGCCTCAGTGTGTATTTTAGTGTTCAGTACTATCGCGTCGTGGGTGTCAGCCATGTACAACCAACTAGCCCCTACTCTGGCCCTTCTAACCACATGCAGGCGTACACTGACTGAAATTACTGGTAAAGTAATTACAACTAGAGTTAATGTAGCTACTAAAGCTTCTTACAATGAAAACTTGAGGTGCTATGTTGCATAGACAGCCCTATTCGAGAAATCCAATGTTGCCCCAGTGTGCAGCGCCTTTCTCGTTAGCCTTTATCGCCTATTCACAGCCTGATATTTTGAAAACTAGTTCACGTAATTTTCTAAGTCGCGTGGCCGTTAAATTAGAAATCAAAAAATAAATTATGTCGCTGCCTCTTAACAGCACGAGCCAGAAATTCTAACACCAGTCTGCTTCAAAGTGGGCACATGCAAGCGGGAATATGTGGGCAGAATTGTTTTCGTTAATCTGTAAAACATGCAAATAAGCAGTAGTTTGTGAAATACAGCTGTTGCAAATTTATTTCTATATTTCTTTTGCTGTCATGCAAGTGTGTGCGCGCGATGCCGAGCAACAATAATGGCATGCTGGAAAACGATTTTTTTTTTTTATTTTCGCTGTTTCCAGCCATGTCTCATTACAAACCTGCAAACGATTCGAAGACAAAACTTGTTCTTGTTTACCGTGTTTTAAGTAGAAAACAGGAACGCTCTGCTCGGGGCTCACTTTTTATTTTTTTGTTTGCATTTTTGGGTACCCTTCCGACTTCGCGAAATTTTCCCAACTACACAAGAAGCGTCAAAGCGAAGAGCCCCAAAGGCGGACGTGTGAGTGGTTTCCTGCCGCGTGGTGTTGAATAACATCGCCATTGTAAACACCCAGGCAACGTGAGAAAGCGCCGCACTGAATCACTGCAATAAACGTGTATTATGAAAAATGATGTGCCAAGAAAAACACGCATAAGCAAAATACAAGCAGGCAGAGCAATGCCTTCGTGTCCTGTCATGACACGTTTTGTTGAGAATTTCCCGCTTTTGTTTAACGATGCTGAATGCTTGCCGTAAAACTACTGAAGTAAACAGTGGACGTGGAGGGCCTTCTATTTGTGTGTTGTCTCAAACTAACAATATAACAGTTGGCGTTTTACATCACCGAGTGGCGATATGGTTATGAGAGATATACCACGAAGAGAGGTCTTCGGAAATTTCTACCACACGGTATTGTTTAACATGCATCGTAATCTAAGCAAGCGCAACTATATTTTTCACCTCCATCTCAGTGCAGACCCCACGCGTGGAATTCGATCATGTGACCGACGGTCAGAATTTGAGTACCACCATCATCACTACACGACCGTGGCGGGATTCAGCCGCTAAGTCTGCGTCTGAAGCCCAATTGAGAATCAATCCAGCTGCTCTCTGGAGCAGTAGACGACATACATCGGGAGCCACTCTTGTGTACGGAATTAAGATACATAGAACAAAATGTACGCCGTCATATATTATAGCAGGTTCCATACAGCTATGCTGAGGAAATGCGAAACAATAAACACGAATTGAACCTGTGTTGGCTTATTTCTCTGTTTTAGCGTTTTTACATTAGAAAACTGCGCTAACAGCCATTCCAAACCCCTAAAGCTAGAGGCTGCTTCATTAGACTATACCAAATTATTTTTCACGTATTTCAGGCTATGAAAAGAATCTCAATACATCTCAATGTGCATCTAAATGTGGACAAAAATGACGATTTGTTGAAGATAGTGATTTTGTTTCTCGTGAAGCTTAGCAACTTCAGGGGTCTAAAAATATTCTCTCCCCCCCAAATATTGCCATAAAAATGCTAATATAAAACTTTTTGGCTAAATTCTTGGAGGCATGTGTGCCAGAAAAAATTACGCTGTTACTCACCTTAATGTACCTTACCTACGCACTTATATTTATTATGTCGACCAAGTTTGGTATAGAAAGAAACAGTGGTAATTTTCAAATAATGTTTTTCAGAAAAAACACAAAGACAATATTCTGGGAATCTCGGAAGGCACCCACATGACCAAAATTTTTTTCTCTCCGAAATATTGTACCAATTCAGTGATTTCAATGAGGCGAATAGCATGAATTTTTTTTAATACATTTGAGATGGTCGCCAAAATGGCTGGAACGTTTGGTGTGGAATGACCTCTCAGTGACTTTGAGAAGATGAGAAAGACTTATTTTTATACAGAACGTGCGCACATAGAAAGTGAAGTAGATTTTAGGCAGCCCGGGCCGGCGGCCTTCAAAGAACGTAATTTGTCTATTTCTGGATGACCCGCTGATCAAAAACAATATCTTCCATTCGCTCTCAATTCGCACAGGTCTTTGTTGAAATGGCTTGAGCGGCCAGCAAACACAGAGATATAATATCGATTAAGGTGTGCGGCTTTTGTTATGCCACTATGAATCAATTTTCCGTCTAGATGAAAAGCAGCAATAGTAGCAGCTGTACTTTTCAGTTAGTTAATGCTGCGGTATATAGAAAACAGCCTTTGAATATAAATGAAGGTATATATGCCATACACGAGCTACGATTTAGGAAGAATTTCTGTTCGAACTGCGTAATGGCGAAATGCGTAACCAGACACCACAGTGCTTATCCAGACATTGCAATATGGCGGGGACGACTTATGAAAGAGGTATGAGAGCATTTATAGCCTGAGAGAGATATAGCCTGAGCTATTCTCTGGTGGATTATACTTCATAAGAACTTGTTGTTGGGTGAGTTGATGAGTGCACAACATCGTTATATTTGCGCTAAGAAAAAACGAACACATGAACGAAGACAGGTGGTTCCTGTCTTGTATACCGATTATATCTAGTATTCTCGTGTCGGTGATTTCTTGAAAATAATCACTTACTTAAACAAAAAATCAAGTACATTTATCGACACGTTGGGCGGGGGTGACAATTGCAAGGTGGCGATAACGTGTATTTACAACAGACCATATCCCGATACGCACGTTATCCTAGCTGTTATGGGCTACGACAATATTGCCAGAGCACCATCAAAGTGGTGACTTTGACTTCAGATCCACAGAATTAACTCGAAATAAAATTCTGACAAGTGAGAGATAAAGATTATTGCGCTTTTAATAACGGTGCATGCAGGATAATTGTAAGAAGCAATAAGTTAGCTCATACCTTTAATACAAATGCGCAATTGTAAGTACGAAAAAATCCCGCTCATATAGCTGAGAATCCGATATGCGTTCAAGGAAGACCATTCACCCGCAGGTGCCAAGCTTGTCTATGGAGCGCCTCTTCGTTTCCCGGCAGATTTGTTCGACGCCACTAGAGCTGACTCTTCTCCCGCACCAAGCGAGTACGTGGACAAGCTGCGCAATATCTTTCGGAAGTTTCGACGACAACCAAGGCGAGCGTGCCACTCAGAATTTTCGTCACTCCAGACCTACACAAAGCCACGCGTGTCTTCATGCGTGCTATGGCTCTGTGGGTGCTCTCCTGCAACCACATTATCTCGTGCCTTTCCATGTATTCGAACGTCACTCCTCAACTTTCATCGTGGGCCCTATAGAATGAGCGGTGCAGTCGCACTCGAGCTCCTGCAACCAGGATACGTACAGCCCAGTTTCTTGCATTTCAGCGTCTACTACGTGTCCCCTTACAGCGCTTGCAGTTCTTTACGACCAACATGAAGTACCCCCAGTTTGCCACTTTAACCGGAGTTAACTAATCGTTCGTCACTTGGGCTTCCTCTCTCAGGGGGGAGGAGGAGCTGCGTTGGTTGTGGTGGTAGTGGTTAGAAGATGAGAAATGGCACCTAATTTCTGCAACCCGGTCGGGAGCACGGTGCATGCCTTTGCGTTGAGCGTCGGAACTCTCCAGCTCAAGTTGTGTTTTTCCCTCTCGTACTTCCGCACCCAACCGTAACAATAAGCTCTATGCAGTAAGCCGTACTTCGTGCGTTACCTATTACACTGTGCTTTTGTACATGCGTTAAATAACCTCTTTTGTATGCTTTCCTCTTCCTTTTTTTCCTTCCTTCTCTCCCGGTGATGCCCCGCACAGCCACCGCAGCTCAGCTGAAGGAGAATGAACAACCATAACGCACGGATGTCTTATTTTTGTAGTTAGGTAATCTATCGCAGGTCCTCTACAGACGCATTCATATTGTTTAGTTATACACGCAGGCACAATCATTAAGTGTGGCAGCATAGCCAGGTGCTCAAGACACTCGCCTGCGGCGCATGAGGGCGTGGGCTCAGATCCTTGCACCAGAAATAAAATCTTTATTGTTCTTTCCATCTAATTTTTTCAAGGAAATTATCGCCCCAAACCTCCGAACCATTTGCCCATCTGAGCAGAGAGGCCCGTGGCGTTGTCAGCAGGCCCGCATGAACCTACGTGGATATCCGCTCTTTACGTAAGTATATTTCTCTATGGTTCGATTGCCCCGCCGCGGTGGTCTAATGGTTAAGGTACTCGGCTGCTGACCCGCACGTCGCGGGCTCGAATCCCGGCTGCGGCGGCTGCATTTCCGATGGAGGCGGAAATGTTGTAGGCCCGTGTACTCAGATTTGGGTGCACGTTAAAGAACCCCAGGTGGTCGCAATTTCCGGAGGCCTCCACTACGGCGTGTCTCATAATCATATGGTGGGTTTGGGACGTTAAACCCCACATATCAATCTATGGTTCATTTATATGCGTATTTCTATGTCTAGCTATCCTTGTTTTCCTTTGAAAGGTAACCCCCATTTTCTTGGTATTTCTTATAACGGTTCAAATGCACCGAAAGGGCGAATCAACAAGTTTTATGTGACTTCATTGACGATTTCAAAAGCTGGGTGAGCTAGCAGCTGTCATCTATAAACATGGTTATTCAGACCTAAGCTTAGTGTAACACTAATTACAAGTAAGCAATAGGTGCTAGTCACCTTAAGTTCAGCTTATATTACGTTACTCGTTATTATGTGTGTACTTTATTGTGCAATGTCTAACACGCTCTTCGATGTTAATAAAATTTGGTAATGCGGCTTAAACTTTGCGATTGCTTAACGTTTATTTAGAAGCTTGATATAGCGCACGCTATTCTGTATTTTCTGCTACCAAACCATTGTTACCATAAGTTTGTTTGTATTCGGTGATATCGTTTGCAAAACTTAACGTGACGTTACAGTTAAATATGATAAAAACAATGACACGCCGATTCAAATTGGGTGATGAAGAAAGCCTGTACAAGGCTAGGAAGCGCTCAAACAAAGTAATAAAAAGTTAGGCATACGTACTTTTTGATGTTGTACTTCGTGATGCTATATTTGCTCAGGAAAGCACTAATTGTTTGTGCAGAAAAAAAAAGGGTGGCATGCATTCTAAAATATACGTAAGAAAACAAGCGATTATTTGAAATGCATAAAGAAAGATTTGGGATGGAAGAATTTCGAGCTTCAAACTGTGCTTTCCTGTTCCGATCAAAAATGAAAAATTAAACTAAAATAAATTAAAACTTATATTTACGTTTAGAGTGAGAAATTATAAATACAAAATTAGAATTTGCTAAATTTATTGGGACCAGCTATTTACGAACCCCCACCGAAGAAATTGAAGCCACTCAATTCCTTTTCTCGGTTCTGTCTTGGCTATGCGTCTCAACCACTTTGTGCACAGAGGGATTCATTCTGGGGCCGGGAAGTAACAGATGATACGACTTTTTTTTTTCTAAATTACCGAAACATTTCATTTTATACTTAGTGGAAATAGTGTATGCACAAGCTGTCCGCATACAACAACCGCCACAGAAAATTATAACACACAAATAAAACACTCGCGAAGTGCGACACAGGATACGTATAGGCAAAATAACTGCGACGATAGAATGACGTGAAAATCCAAAAGAAACACACGATGACACAGAGCCAATGAAGTTATCAGTTAATAAAAGCACGCAATGTCTCAACGCGCCACCTCCCTTTGCCGCAAAGCTTCTCTGAATGAGGTAGTTGAAGTGTGTCTCACCACGAAAAGTCCATGTTGTCGGGGGCCTCGGAGCTAGCTGTTCGAGTCGGAGCTTAGGGTTTATTCCTGGGGTCACCAGTTTTTCCAGTGTAGCTGTATGCAACTATAATCAGGATCAACATTGATCCATTTATCCCTCATATATATATATATATATATATATATATATATATATATATATATATATATATATATATATATATATATATATATATATATATCGAAATCGAACAAGTGCTTCCAAGGCTGAAAAAAGAGTGTGTGACCTTCATTTCGTTTTTGTTTTTTTTATTTTTGGAGGATCAATACGATTGTCTGCGAAGATATGGACGACTTTCGCCATCAACTTACCTTAATCAATGCTTAAGAGACCACTTGAATTTCTTCTCAATGCTTTCACGTAATATACTACCTACAAAGTTTGGTTGTTATTCGAGAAAGTACGCAGCCTTACCTAACCTCAGCAGGATGGTTTGATTTTTCATGCTCATTTTGTTTCGTTGCATGCTTAAGATTTTAAGCACATGCCACTGAGTGCCTGTAGTATTCCTTAATAGGCACTTTCCAGCAACCACGCGCTAATACCTCACGCGTTACTGTACACGCCCCTTCTCCCCGAAGGCGCTAATTGAGGTGTTACTGAGAGATCTACGTCGTTCAGCGGCCAAAAAATATTACTCCTTCTAGATATGACACCCTAAAAGTTGTTAGCGATGGGTAGTATAGCTGACTGCTTTTCTTTGCGTTTCAATTAGCGCACCTGCGAAGTTTACCGAGGTAAAGCTAACGATCTCACCGACTGGCACGGCTGGGACTTGGGTTGGAAGGCAACGATGTACATTTTGCGGAGGCGTAGGTACGTGTGTACGGATAATGAGATAAAACAGCCAAGTTTGCAGCCTCGGGGTGGTCCGATAATGTAATGCCGGGACATTTAACCAATGCCCTGCCTTTGGTGCCCATCCTTTTCAGTTACTTGGGGTGAGGTTGTTGATTTCATGGTTAACGGTTAAGTGCGGTTGCGTTAGACTTCGTAACACAGTATCACGTGCGCCGCTGATGAAGTATCCTGTGCTGACGTGGCGAGACATCCCTAGGAGAAAGGGAAAAAAAACTAGATGTCTTTCTGGTCGTAAATTTTGCTTTTCTGACACGGAGGGAGTTTACAAAAAGGAATAAAATTGCGCAGTTAATAATAATACACAACGAAAAGAGATGGCAACACCTGCGCAAACACCTAATTTAACCGGAACCCTCTCACAACGCCTTGAAATTGTCGACGCGTATTACGCAAGGGCCACGATACTCGGCAACAGCGCTTCCTTCTAGTTGCTCTTCAGCTTAGCGCCAGTTTTGTCACCTCTTTCCTTGGGTGTCTTTTTTCTTTGCCCATTTTCGCGGAGTACTTACTGCTTTCTTTTAAGCGATGCACAGGATAACCCTTAAACGTGTGATAACAAAAGAATATGTGAACCAAACGAAGGAAAATTGTTTGAAAAATGTTGATGTCCTGTATGTTAAAGGCTGCCCGACCAAAGCATGAGGACAAACACGTTGCTATTATGTGATGAGGTTTCCTTCACGTGGATTTATTCTGGAGTGAAAATATGTGTTTTCGGCGAGGACACATGCCTAATTTAGAAGAGTATTCGGTAAAAATTACCGTTTTTATTTGCATTGAGGAGAAGCAAAGATCACGACATACAGCTGCGGCCACGTCTGTGTAAAGTAGTAGTAGTAGTAGTAGTATTTTTATTTACAGTAAGCCGGATACAGAGCTCACTGCAGGGGCAAAGGGCTAAAGGCGAACAGCCTGACAAAGGCCCTTGTCCCTCCGCAGTCCGTGACAGTGCAAAGCTTAGACATCAGCACTGACAAACAATATATATATTCAATACATTGGTTTCAAGCAACCTGAAATTGTAAACACAAAATTCAAACATAAATAGCATAAGAAGTTTACGTAACACATTTTAAGAATGAGAGGTCACTCTCGTTAAAATTCACAAGTAAACAATATCAATGAAACAACTCAAAAACAGACACAAAATGCATGCGGATACAATGAATTCCGCTGTATACACTCGTATAATTGACATAGAAGTTTATGAACAATTTAAGCATTTGCAGAGGCATGAGACTCCATTACGTAGTTTCGATAGTGTAGACCGGTGGTTATGAATAAGTTCTTTATTTGTTTCTTGAAAGTCGCACTACTAGCCCTAAAGTTCAATTGATCTGCAAGGGTATTTAAAACCTGAGGTACCTGGTAAGCAATACTTTGTTTTCCATACTTGGTTCTTGTACTAGGAGCTCGTTTCTTTTGTTCTCGGAGACTGTAGTGTGGTCTTCCGGTGCAACTTTCTTCATATAGCGCGCGAGGAGCCTGTTTTCGCTCCGCGTTGCAAAAATTGGAAAGAGTTTCGTGCTCTGATGTGGTCAGCCTGACAAATAGGCCGCACGAGATTGTGATACAGCACTCCAGAGCCAGAAACTGCCTCGAGGTTTCGCCCCGCAGAGCAAAAACCGGCTTTTCGCATGCTCTACACAGTCGCGGCCGCGGCTGTACGCATACAGACTCAAGCCACCTAACTTTCTGCCTCGCGCTTGTCCTCGCACGCGCTAGCCTTCTCTTGGAATCAAGGCCTGGCTAGCCTTCTTTTTGAATCAAGCTCTAACCATGCTCATTCTCGATTTCGAGTAAAACGCCCTTGTTTTCCTACACTCACGAGGCTCTGAAGGGGAAGCTCGAAAATCACAAGCTTTTACAAAAAGAAACTATTTATCAGTCTAACTTACAGCCACTAAAAAATAAACTCACATTACAACCAATATGTGTGGTACAGTGATAGCGGAAAGTGCGGACGTCGAGTGTCAGCTAATCTGATAACCCACCGAATGTCTCTATTACTAAAAGACACATTCGGTGGCCTCAAATGATTTTTTCCCATCCTCTCCCATCAACTGACTCTGTGTATAAAAGTCTGAACGTAGCACCATTCTCAGAGTTATATCAGCTTTCTTTGGCAGCAATGATTTTCTACGAATTTAAACGCGATCGCACCATGTTCTCAAGCAAATATCTAAATAGACAAGTGGCATATGACCTTCGCACTATTTCATTTGTGAAGAGGTTTATTAGCCGTTAAAGGCAGCGACGAGACAGCGTGAAGAACCGTCCAGCGATCGGCACAGCAACGAACCAAAGCACGAGCCGAGAGAGCCGGGCGTTGGCGATGCTGCTTGCTGCTGGCACATCTTCTTCTTCACAATCACCCCCGCTGAAAAAAGAGCCATCCTGGCGACCTAAGAAGTTTCAGGGAGAGGCTCATGATACGGTTTTAGGCGGGAAACATGGACGATGTCACGTGCACGCCGGCGCATGTCATCTGATCGGGAAACTGGCTCAATTAGGTAATTAACTGGAGAGGTTTTCTCTAAAACGGTGTAAGGCCCCTCGTACCGGGGGACAAGTTTTGATGAGAGTCCCGGAGTTTGGTATGGGATGGCAAGCCACACGAGAGACCCTGGGGCATAGTTGGAATCCGGAAGAGAGGTGCAACGGTTTTCTTTCTGGCGTTGCTGCTCGTCCGAGGTGAACGCACGGGCGAGCTGGCGGCACTCTTCGGCTTGTCGAGCAGCATCGGAAATAGGTGGACATTCTGAAGCATCAAGATGGTAGGGAAGTAGAGTATCAATTGTATGGGAAGGGTCACGTCCATAAAGAAGAAAGAAAGGTGAAAATCCCGTGGTTGCTTGTATTGCAGTATTGTATGCAAATGTCACGTATGGGAGAACACGGTCCCAGTTGCTATGATTAGATGCCACGTACATCGAGAGCATATCACCCAGCGTGCGGTTAAACCGTTCCGTTAGCCCACTAGTCTGCGGGTGGTATGCTGTCGTTTTCCGATGAATGACGTGGCATTCCGAAAGCAGAGCTTCGACGACCTCGGAGAGAAAAGCGCGGCCTCTGTCACTAAGGAGCTCTCGAGGTGCGCCATGTCGAAGGATAAATTGACGTAAAATGAAAGAGGCGACATCCTGAGCGGTAGCGCTCGGTAAAGCGGCTGTTTCGGCGTAGCGTGTTAGATGGTCGACCGCCACTATAATCCACCGATTGCCATCTGATGTCAATGGAAGGGGGCCGTAGAGGTCAACGCCAACGCGATCAAAAGGCTTGGCAGGGCACGGAAGTGGCTGCAATTCGCCAGTAGCACGTAGCGGTGTTGATTTGCGTCGCTGGCAGTCAGGACAGCACTGCACAAATTTGCGTACGAAATTGTACATGCCGCGCCAGTAATAGCGATGGCGAAGGCGTTCATATGTTTTGAACACCCCGGCGTGGCCACATTGTGGATCGTCGTGAAGAGAAGCGCATACCTGCAATCGCAAAGCGCGTGGAATGACCAGTAGCCACCGGCGGCCATCAGGAGAGTAGTTGCGTCGATGGAGAAGTTGATCGCGGATGGCAAAATGGAAAGCTTGACGTCGGAGGGATCGAGATACCGGAAGGTTGGGCGTACCGGATAGATATTCGAGAAGAGATGCGATCCACGGGTCACGACGTTGTTCGGTGGCAATTGAGTCAAGATTTAACGATGACAAGTACTGGAGGCACGTGTTTCCGCCCGTCGGATCTGGTGGCAAAGGTGAGCGGGACAGGGCGTCAGCGTCAGAGTGTTTGCGTCCACAGCGGTATACGACGCGAATGTCGTACTCCTGGATGCGGAGTGCCCATCGCGCAAGGCGGCCAGAAGGGTCTTTCAGCGTGGAGAGCCAGCAAAGCGCGTGGTGATCAGTTACTAGATCGAACGGGCGGCCGTATAAGTACGGCCGGAACTTTCCAAGCGCCCACACCAGAGCCAAACACTCTTTTTCTGTCACGCTGTAATTAGTTTCGGCTTTCGTCAGAGTGCGGCTAGCGTAGGCTACAACGTATTCTGAATAGCCGGGTTTTCGTTGCGCGAGGACAGCACCTAGCCCGCCGCCGCTGGCGTCGGTGTGCACTTCGGTAGGAGCCGTCGGGTCAAAGTGGCGAAGAATGGGTGGCGAGGTGAGCAGACGGCGCAGAGTAGTGAAGGCAACGTCACATGCAGGGGACCAGGAGGAGAGGTTCACGTCACCGCGAAGAAGCTGGGTTAATGGTGACATGATGGATGCGAAATTGCGAACAAAGCGCCTGAAGTATGAGCATAGGCCTACAAAACTGCGAAGTTCCTTCATGGTTGTCGGCTTGGGAAATTCTGCGACTGCTCGAAGTTTTGCTGGGTCAGGTAATACGCCGTGCTTCGACACGATGTGGCCTAGGATGACGAGCTCGCGTGCAGCGAAGCGGCATTTTTTCAGGTTAAGCTGCAGGCCAGCGTTGGTCAGACAAGTCAAAACCTGCCTGAGGCGAAGGAGGTGCGTAGGAAAGTCGTGCGAGAAAACCACGACATCGTCGAGGTAGCAAAGGCACATATTCCACTTGAGGCCACGTAGCGTATTATCCATAAGTCGTTCAAACGTGGCGGGCGCGTTACAAAGCCCAAAGGGCATGACGTTAAACTCGTATAGTCCGTCAGGTGTAATAAATGCAGTTTTTTGGCGATCGGCTTCAGCCATTGGAACTTGCCAGTAGCCAGACCGCAAATCCAGCGACGAGAAGAATTCCGCTCCGTGAAGGGTGTCGATGGCGTCATCAATGCGCGGCAAAGGATATACGTCCTTGCGGGTTATCTTATTCAAACGACGATAGTCTACACAAAATCGGATAGATCCGTCTTTCTTACGCACCAAGACGACAGGAGACGCCCAGGGACTGTGAGATGGTCGAATAACGTCTCTACGAAGCATATCTTCGACTTGATCGTTGATGACGCGGCGCTCTTCAGTGGAGACACGGTATGGTCTTTGACGCAGTGGCTGGTGTAGGCCAGTGTCAACATGATGCTTGACTTGCGACGTGCGGCATAGTTGAGGTTGGGACACATCGAAGGAATTCCGGAACTCATGCAGAAGATCAAGCAGATCGGCATGTTCGGTGGGAGTAAGGGTGTCGGCGATGGCGCTGGAAAACGTATCCTTAGACGACTCCTCGAGGGCCGACAGTGATTTTGGGTGGTCGCAGTATTCATCCGGGACATCAACCAAAGACGAAGGGTCGAGATCCTGCACGTGGCCGAGACATTCTCCCGCAAGCACAGTGACAGTTGTGGAAAGCGGGTTGAGTATGAACATATTGCTTCTTCCGGCGGTAAGGTCAATCGTTGCGAAAGGCAGCGGCAGAGCTCGACGACTCGTGAAGATATCGGAAGGCATAAAAAAGACTGTAGCGTCCGTGTAGGCGTTGCATGAAATCGGAACAAGTGCGAAGTTTTCAGGCGGAATATCGGTGTCTTCATGCACAAACAACTTCGGCGGCTGATGAAGAGCGTCAAGTAATGGGACATCACAAAAGGGTGAAAACTCAACTTCAGCGCGTGCACAGTCGATGACGGCATTATGGCGGGATAGGAAGTCCCATCCGAGGATGACATCATGCGAACAGACAGCAAGGACAATAAACTCCACAGTGTAAACAATGCCTTCGATGGACACTCTTGCAGTGCAGGCTGCGAGAGGCGTTACTTGCTGTGCACTTGCGGTGTGGAGTGACAGTCCAGAAAGCGGCGTCGTGACTTTACGTAATACACGGCAGACATTAGCGGCAATAACAGAAACAGCGGCGCCGGTGTCTACAAGGGCGAAAGTAGAATAACCTTCAACTGTTACTGCGACCACGTTAGCAGGAGAGGGGCGAGGGCTCAGACAGTTCGAAAATGGCGCAGTTCTTGCCTCTTGAACTGCGGTGCTTAGTTTTCCTGGTCAGGTCTGGGCCGGCGACGCATGGGGGAGGGCGATCGCCGACGAGGAGAGGGTGCGCGCGGCGTCACGAAGTCGGGGTCGTTAGGAGGGGCATAGCGAGGTGACGAGACCGGCCCGTATTGCGCGAAGGGTTGGCTGCCGGTTTGCGACGATCGGACATAGTCGCCGAACGCCTGAGGTCGACGGCGGCAGTAGCGAGCAACGTGTCCGGGAGTGAAGCAGGCGTAGCAAATCGGTCGGTTATCGGGCGTCCTCCAGGGATTGGCGACTGGTGCTGCCGCCCAAGGTGCAGTGTAAGCAGCCGGGTGTGCGGGCTGTGAGCGCGTGGTGTAGGATGGTTGCGGAAGCCTACGCACAGCGTCTGCATATGTGAACGGCGCTGCTACAGGCTGCATAACTTGCGAGCAGGCGACAGGAGGAGCCACAGGCTGTGCTGCATACGTTAGGGGCGCGGCCACAGGCTGCATGGCTGGCGGATAGGCGACAGGAGGGCCTACTGGCTGCGCGGCACGCTGGCAGTGGGCAAGGCTGGATAGAGGCGGCTCGTGGTGCGCAACAGGAACAGCTTGGGCAACCTCTTCCGAAATAGCAGTGCGAAGCGGGGCAGGTAGACGGGTGGTGGTCTCGTGAGTGAAGGGCACTAAAGAAAGTTGGCGGGCGACTTCCTCACGGACGAAGGCTCGAACTTGCTGAAGCAGTGGTGAATTGTCCGGCAGGGTGTCGAAACTGGACAATGACTCACCACCATGCTGAGGCTGCCGAGTCAGAGTGCGTTGCTTCTTTAACTCGTCGTAGCTCTGACACAAGCTGACGACTTCGGAAACTGTGCTCGGATTTCTTGCCAAGAGCATTTGAAATGCGCCGTCGTCGATGCCCTTCAGGATGTTTTTGACCTTGTCAGATTCGGGCATGGTGTCATTCACACGTCGACAAAGGTCGACGACGTCCTCAATATAGCTGGTAAAGGTCTCGCCAGTCTGCTGAGAGCGGACGCGCAAGCGCTGTTCTGCCCTCTGCTTGCGGACAGCCGGCCGACCGAACACTTCGGCACATGACGTCTTGAAGACGCTCCATGTGGGGATGTTTTGTTTGTGGTTATTAAACCACAATTCGGCGACGCCAGTGAGATAAAATATCACGTGGCCCAGCTTGTCGGCTTCATCCCACTTATTGTTGGCGCTCACCAGTTCGTAGTGCTCGAGCCAGTCTTCGACGTCGGTCCCATCCGCACCGCTGAAGACCTTCGGCTCCCGTAGCGTAGGATGGCCAGGGCAGTTGAACTGGAGCGAAGGCGTCGATGTAGTGGCGTTGGCAGTCATGACAGGTGGTAGCGTGCGGCTTCGCAGCTCCAGGGTGTAGCAACGGGGATTAACAGCACCTTCCACCAAATGTGAAGAGGTTTATTAGCCGTTAAAGGCAGCGACGAGACAGCGTGAAGAACCGTCCAGCGATCGGCACAGCAACGAACCAAAGCACGAGCCGAGAGAGCCGGGCGTTGGCGATGCTGCTTGCTGCTGGCACATCTTCTTCTTCACACATTGACGGGATCAAGACCAAGAACTAATTATGGTACCAAAACTATAGATTATCAGTATATTTCATTGCTCAATGCATACCCATCCCTAATCGAATTGGTTAATCAGTACTCAAGTATGTCTCGTTTTAAAAAACAAGTTAATTTACTTTTCCTGCCTCCTTGAAATTACAATTATTTTGCTTTGAACACGAAAATATGTAATTTTGTATATTTATGTAACTTTATAAAACTGTTAAACCTGAACAATTTAAACTTTGTATATATTTTGTGCGAATGTGTTTTTTGCTGTTCGTTTTCTGTTCATGTAAGTTGTGCAATGAGCATTGTACTTATTTTCTCTGATTTTGCTCCTGGCTGTCCGACGTGTAAGTCCGGGGTGAAGGACTCGTCAGGAGACATACGAGTCTCCTTTTGCCTTGCCTCGCGGACATATTTCATGTCATGTAACTATGTTCGAAATAAACTGAAACTGAAACTGAACTGAAACTGACAATTGACAGAAAATTTCCGGGTTATCACTACGGCTTGCGTTCACTACCGAACAAACTTGAATTCACGTTTATTGCGCGCAGTTTAATCAGAACCGTATAAAGCCACCTCGAACCTCCGTGAAGATTTCGGACGGCGTCTGTGTCGAGCGGTGCAAAGTTTTTCTTTTGTGTGTGTGAGGGATGCCGGTTTGCATAAAAATGAACAGAAACTCACATATTGCCTTATACGCATTTGTCAAAGACGGCACAAAGGCGGAATTCGTGTTTTTTTTTTGTCTCAGTCGATGTAATCACCTTCTCCACTCTAATAGCCTTTTGCATTAAATGTGGTCTTGCTCTTCTTCCAGGACCACAGTCACTGGAAGTTTTCTACACCTCGTCCGTTTTTGCATGACCTCCACCACCATAGGTTAAGCGTCTACGTCGCCTAACATCCGCTGGCGAATTTTTTCGTTTTAATTTACAGAGCTCTCTCCCTCCCCGTCTCGTTCATTACAGTAAATGACCTTATTTAATGCTTTCTTTACTCAGAAAACTATTATTAGGTATTTTTTACACGAAGATATGAAAATTGGATCACTTACGAGGCATTTAAGCACATTCTAACAGAAAGCAATATGTCAGAACTTTTTTTTAACATGTTTCACGTAGCCATGCTTACTGCCACAAAACATCTCACACTTCCTTAAAAAAGAAGAAGAAAAAGTAAGTTAGGCCAATAAGAGAGAAACAACTTTTATTGAAACGGCAAGTGTTAGAGGAGTTGACTCCCCTCCCTTAGATGGCAGCTAGGAGTCCTTGGGCCCTAGCGGCATCTTCGGCTTGCCTGATGACCTGTAGTTGGTCCTCGATGCTTGAGCTTAGCAGCGCGGTCTCCCACTGCTCCGTATTCATGTATGTGTTTGGCCCCTTCACGATGTTATGCCAATAAAACAAATATTTCTACGAAGCTCCATCGAAGATGAAGATGCAGTCATCATGAAAGAAGATGTTCCCCGACAGACCATACTGTGTAGTCTGAATGAAAAAAAAAACAAGTTTTGTGGTATTTATGTTTTTAAGTACCTTCTTTCTTCTTTATATTAGGATTATTTATTACTTGAAAGTTCTCAAAATATGATATAACGAATTCTCGGCCTATACCCATGAGTGTGCCCCGTCGCTGTGGTCTAATGGCTAAGGTACTCGGCTGCTGACCCGCAGGTCACGGGATCGAATTCCGGCTACGGCGGCTTCATTTCCGATGGAGGTGGAAATGTTGTAGGTTCGTGTGCTCAGATTTGGGTGCACGTTAAAGAACCCCTGGTGGTCGAAATTTCCGGAGCCCTCCACTACGGCGTCGCTCATAATCATATGGTGGTTTTGGGACGGTGCACCCCGCATATCTATGAATAAGATCACTGTTTTATAAGACTAGTTTCTAATAATAATAATAATAATAATAATAATAATAATAATAATAATAATAATAATAATAATAATAATAATAATAATAATAATAATAATAATAATAATAATAATAATAATAATAATAATAATAATAATAATAATAATAATATAACACAAGGATTTTCACGTTCGAATTTCCTAAAGCTGTCGACTATCCCTTTCGTACATCTTTCCCCGCTTTTTGTGCTCTCTCTCTCTCTCTTTTACAGTGAGGTTCTCCGCCACCACCGCCGCCGCCGCCGGTGTCCATAAGCACCTTGCCCAAAGTTAGGAAAAAAAAAAATCACAGCGTATCTACGGAGTGAATGACGATGAGTGGGGCGAATCGTCCGTCAGCCGTTCAGCCCGTCCGCGCTTCCATCCGTCCGTCGGTTCGTTCTTGCTTCCATCCTCCACGCGACCATCCGCGCGTCAGTTTATGCGTCCATCCATCTGTCCGTACATCCGCGCGTCCGTCCAGCCATCCGTCCGTCTGCTAGTCTGTCATGCATATATGTTCGTCCGTGCATGCATATAGTGAACACTCCAAGTACCACCATCTCGCATCCCTTGTGGCACATACCCGCTCTATAGCGGGCATGTGCCACCGGTGGCTACCTACTACTACTACTATATATCAGAGGGTGGACAGACCCACGCCTTAGACCCACATCCGAGGGTGGACAGACCCACATCAGACATCGGACAGACCCACATCGGACAGACCCACATCAGAGGGTGGACAGACCCACGCCTTAAGGAGCTTCGCCCCTAAAACAACCTAGTGCCAATGACACAGTGTGGCTCGAACCCGGGTTCTCTGCGTGTCATCCCAGTATTCTACCGCTGAGTTGCGCTGGTGCTTGTTGCTTGCTGGCAAACTTGTCTTAGGCAGGCGTGATGTTGGGAAAACAATCGCGTTAATACGGCTCATCAAGCAGTTTAAAACAGGAAAATAACAACCAGTCGTCGCACGATGTGATAACCCTAACAAGTGGGCCACCCGATGCTCCCACCCATTACAAAAGCTTGTTCTTGTTTCCCTATTAACTGTTGCGCATACCCACTTCACCCGTAATTCCTCATCGTCATGTGCCGCAGCACGAACAATTGGCACAAAATTCCTTGCAAGTGTTTGGTGGACACTACACGTCTCAGAAGAATGACGAAATATCGAATAGCAAATGCCGGCCTACTACGCAAAACGTTTTATTATTAATGCCGTAGTGGGTATCAAGCAAGTGTGCTTGCAGCACTTACCCAATGAGTGTTCCTAAAAGGCTCTGAAAGGCCGCTCTTCTAGCTTTCGCTGTGACTGTGCTGCGCCTTCCACGTAGGCCTAGTATATTTATTAGTTTCTATGTTTATTTGCACAAATTCTACTGCAGCAAGTTTTGTGGCTGATTCCCCGTGGTGTGTTGTGCCAATCCTACAGGAATAAACATCATCATGAACCCACATTGTTTAACATGGCATAGGACTTGCTTAGCTGTTTGTTTCCTTACATCAAGAACGGAAAATCTCATGGTATCAAGAGCCCATTGCCCCCATAGGGTACACGTCTATAATGGTACAGTCGAACCTTCTCATAGTAGACATTAACGTACGATACATTGCTCATAAGACACAGCAGTGTGCTTAAAATAAAAGGGGGTTTGATGAAATGCATACATGGCAGTCCAAGTAGTAAACACCTCACATAATACTGTTGTGTCGTGATTGGCTGCCCGCGATGCCGAGGAAGAAGAACAAAGACTAAGGAAAGACGTGTATGCAGATGATATTGCTTTCGTTGCAACAAACAGTGATCTGCACTCATTGTATCAGGCATTACAGAATTACATGAGCATGCTAGGAGGATAGCTTGACAATATCCATTAGTGATTGAACGTCAAAGAAGTGCGCTTCTGCCGTTCTCTTTTAAGGATCGTGTCAACATTTCCTTGATGTATCATGACGAGCTCATTCCCCAGGTCGATTTCCTGAAATACCTATAAAGGCATCGTATATAATAGGACGCTAAATTGGAAAAGCCATATAGAGGAGGTTGGCTGTAAAGCGTCACGTGCCTTGGGGTGGTTACGAAAATTGAGAAACAGAAAACAGGATTGCGAAGGAGTTCATTGATAATGAATTACAAGATGTATGTGCGGCCTACTATGGAATGCGGGTGCGTATTATTTTCTTGCAGGGCGGCATACAAGTAATACAGTTAATAATATTAGAAAGTGAAGCTTTGCGCTTGTGTCTTGGACTCCCCAAATTTGTGGCAAATAATGTTTTGTATGTGGAAGGGCGTCTTCCACCTTTGTTAAACTCAGTACAGAATACTTACAGCTCAAAATTTCCTAAAAATATACAATTCGCCTCCGAGACAAGCGTCTTACCTTATTATTCAAGAACCAACCGCATTATTCGGAACACAATGGTATAGACTACACTCCCCTCAGATTAGGTTCGTCCCAGCGCTGCTAAAGCCTTTGAATGTAAGTGTTTATCAGATTACAATAACAAAGATGCCTAATTCAAAATTTGAAATTAAATTTCATGACATTTTACACTCTAATGCGAAACAACTGCCCCTTCAATATTTAAATAATTGCTTACAAGATTAGTTGACTCATCTGTCCATAAACAACATAATTGCGACGGATGCATCCGTATTAAATGAAAAGGCTAGAGTAGGCATCTTCTGTACTTCTCTCGACCGGTCTTTTTCAGTTCGATTACCAGATTACACGTCTATACTCATCGCTGATTTATTTGCTATAATTCTAGCACTTCATAAACTTTCTGCAAGCGAATCAGAAGCAGTCATACTTACTGAATCTCTCTCAGTATGCATTGCACTATATACAGCAAAAATAGGCATTATTGAGAATGATTAGTAGTTTATTACCAGCAAACCTGAAAAAAATTCCACTTGCAATGGGTACCTGGCCACTGCGGGATTTATCCAAATGAGATGACAGAGTCGTTCGCCAAAGCATCTTTAAGGGGAACACTCTTACCTATTCACCCTGATTTCGCCTATGTAACAGCACTCAGATTTAGAAATGCTTGTTTGCACAATGAAATAGAAAAATTGTTATAGGATAAAGTCAGAGACTTCGTACATCTAAGATTTTGCTGGAACAAACAGTGGTGTGTATCTCGGCCGTTAGAAATTACAAGCACCAGATTACGATGAAGAATTCCGCACCTGAATTATTACCTAAATGAAGCTGGACTCACAGCATCTCCGTTATGCCTCTTTTGCAAGGAATCAGAATCAACAGATCATTTCTTTTTATCCTGTAAACAAAATTCTTATCAAAGGAGAAGATACCTGGTCGAACCAATTGAGAAGCTAGGTTTAAAAATAAACGTCGAACTAATTTTATCCTTCGGAGGGATCACATTAGGTTATAGCCACAGGGAGGTTTTCTCTGCTGTGTGCGAGTACATAAGGGCAACAAAAAGATTACCCTATTAGCCTATTGTTATTATTTACGGCTACGAGACTACCTGAATGCCTAACTTAGCACACTTGATGATCCTGCAGCCCGGTTCTTGGCCGATCCCCCTTTGTGGGCGAGTGCCACCAAAGCTAAAGGCTCATCATCATCATCACCAGCCAATCCCGACACACAAGTAGACAATTGATCTGCGGTTAATGCATCTTGTAAAATAGTTACGCTTTATAGTGAAATAGCAATTGGCGCAGTGTGATGGCAGGATGCGAGTACATACGGTAGGCCAAATGGCTACTATACCTGTGTCACTAATCGAGAATGAAGTGTGTACTAATGTGCTCTCTGCCACGAGAAAGCAAAAAAAGAAAAGTAGGTTCAAAGACGCGTGCCTTCGGCAGCTCTCTTTTATTGACTCAAGAGGATGGCACGTCTACATCCTGGGGAACGACCTCCAGCTTCTTCTTCAACTCGGCAGCAGCTCCAGGCCCGGCGTGCAGGGAGGCGTGGACAAAGATCATAGCCGTGGTAGTGTCAATAGACCACATGACCGCGGTCCACATGTACCCGATGTACAGCAGTGGCAGCGCCAGCACCACGGCCACCAGCAGCCTGAGGTTCTTGCCGCCGGGCATGGTGGTTTCGGTGTCCCAGAAGGTCGCTTTGTTTCCTTCTTCGTGTAGCTCGAGCACGATGCAGACCAGCACTACCGCGGTGACGGTCAGTACCAGCATCGTGTCGTCGATGACGTTGAACGCCAGGTTGATGAGAAACAGAAGGAAGTAGTTGGCGCGAAAGGCGACCAGGTTCAAAGGAAGACGCTCAGCACACTTCTTGATTGACCCCGGAGGCGAAATTTTACCGGGGTTGAAGAAGACACTGAAAGGTTCGGCGTGGTCATACTGCTCCCAGCACCAGGTGAGTATGGCGTGGGCCAGGTCAGACTCTTCGTCAGCGGCAGCCTGGAAGAGGCACCTTCGCTGAGGAATTGGTGTGGGCGATCCAGTGGAGACTACAGAATCATCTTCGGGACATTCCTGCTCCGGTGGCTTCAGCTCTGGAGACTTGAGCATGGAGCTGTCAAAGCAATCTCCGATGTCACCTTGTTGGCGGTCCATGGCGTCAAACTCGGGTATTGTACACGACGCTGTGCTGCAGCGACGGGACACTGGTTGGAAGACACTGGCCTGGGCCTACTGGGGGCAGGGCCGCAGTCACGTGGCTCGAGCCGCCGGTAACACGCGCTTCGGCTCACAGCATTTCTTTCGTCGTCGGTGTCTGGTGGTGACAATGATGCTGATACGTGTTTTTTTTTTCAGGCGCCACCAAGACGGTTTTCGGCAGAAAATGACTAAGGTTAGAAACAGAACTCTCGCATAGCCTTACCAGGTAAGCTATAGTGTGTTGGAATAATTCTAGTATACTATAGGATGAAATAAAGGCAGCGCTAGCACCTGCCGGCCATTCGCCTCCGATCTTAAGCAATGTTTGCATAAGATCGGGGCATCTTATGCAATGCAGATGCCCGGATCTTATGCAATGTTTTTTTTGAGGAAACTTGACACAGCAGTAGGTAAGGAGCTAGATGGTATGGATCTGAAGCTGTTCAGATTTGTAGATGACTACCTTGTTTTGGTAAAAAAAACAATCCATGTATGAGCACGTTAGTGACTGTTTTAAAAGCCTTTAGGAAAAACGGGTGTGGCTTACAGTTCACCTTTGAGGTGTTAAAGGAACGACGCATTCAGTTTCTGGACCTAAAGATTGATTTGTCTCTTTTTCACACGTGTTGAATGTATCACCCTAGATCGGAAAAACCACTGCTGAGCTATCATTCGGCACATTCAAAGATAGTAAAGAATGGGATTGCAACTTCTTGCATCAAAGCTGCCCTCATAAAATCGTGCGTACACTCAATGAATGAGTGTTTCCGCGCAGATCAACCACTTGAGGGGAGCTGGTTACCAAGATGATTGTATCCTTTTGGCCTGTGAGAAGAATCGTCGGGAAGTAAAAAATGCAATCATTGGCACAAGCGAAGAGAGGAAACAAGTTGAGGGTGAAAGAGAGTGGACAGTGGTGATCCCGTATCTGCACAATATTTCACATAGGTTGAAAAAAAGTTGCGTTAAGGTATGGCGTGCGGGTTGTTTTTTCAGCTGAAAACAAGTTATCAAAGATTTTTCCAGCAGTAGACAGGCTAGTCAACAAGAAAGGAACTGGAGAATCAAACAGATGCAGCATAAAGCACGGCAGGAGGTACGCTGAGGGCAAAAAAGATGTTGTATACGGAAATCCTTTCACATGTGGAAAGGAATACGTTGGTCAGATGGGATGGTGCATAAATGTGCGCCTTCGTGAACATGAGAGTTCACTAAAGGGGGCCCCTTACTGACACTTATCGATGCACTGCAAGGAGTGCACCTGCCAGCCGAAAATTTCCGGAACACGACTGATTGACAGGCACAACAAGCGGACGACGAGAGAAATAATGGAAGCGTATAGAATAAGAAAAGGAGGGGACAGTTGCGTCAGCCAAGCGTCCGTTCTACTAACAGATGCGGAATTTGCTTTTTTGGACGTCACATAACCCAGTGTTTTTCTCTGTGTACGTTTTTTTGTTGTTTTGTTTCTTTGTTTTTTACGTTTTTTTTCGTTTTCTTTTCTTAGTTCTTGGCACGTGTTTGTTTCCGGTTGTGGGCGCGTGCATATTTTGTGATATCACGTTGTTGGTGATGACAGGGGAAGTCGGGAATGACATACATGCGTGCGATGTATTTATTAGTGTTCGCTTCGAAATAAAATTTTCAGTTGCTACTAAGCGCTTGTCTGTGTCCTCTCTGAGTGTGTGTATTTTTGCGCTTGTCTCATCATGAACAAAGTACACCATTAAAAGGTGGTAACATTTTGAATGCAGCAGGATGTGTGCTGAAGCTACAACGAAATTGTAGTTTCGAGTTACCATGTCAAACCTCGTAATCAATTGAATCTCTTGAACTTAGAATATAGCTGTATTAAAAAACAAATATGAGTAAACCTATGAAACAAATTCGTGGTGATCCAACTGAAAGAAAAATAGAAGCTTTTATGGGAAGGGAAACTTGATTACCTCAAAGAGATTTTGCTGTCTTTCTAGTAGAACTGGGCGCTAGCGTACGATAAGCGTAGGAGAAAATAGGGAAAACCCTATAACCACTACTTCAAATAAAGAGCGTAAAAAAGGCATGATTTTCTAAGCTATATTGCGTAAAAAAGTTGGAGACATTATTTCCACTTCACGTTGCGGTTTTTGGCCCAAAACGTACGCAGAATGTTGAACGTTGCAAGTGGCAAACTTATTTCAAACATTAGTCGTATACACCACAACCGTTTGGAGGTTTGTAATAACGTATGAAAGACATCGCTTAAAAATGCGAGATAGAAAATTCGCGTGCTTTCAATAAAATGATACGGTACCTGGAGCCTAAATTGATCGCGACATTCGGCTTGCGATGTCGCACTGCGAGAAGCTGAAAGTACCCATTTCACCCCACCAGAATAACCCGAAACAGTATCGCGGGCATTTTGTTCTCCCTCGTTTCGTCAGCTATTCATAAAATTTATCACCAGGCACGTGTTTTACGACCGAGTTGTGGGAAGGAATCTATCGTTACGCACTCGAAGATAAACTGCCGCCTCTTTTACGAAAGGCTGGGTATACACTCGGACACACCAGCACTAAACATTCTGCCCAGGAACATCGTGGTTTCAGTTTGTGCAGGTTTCAGTTTTTTTACCCGGCTGCAGCCTTACGAAAAACAATTGTATTAAGGGTTGCATGCAGCGCACCCTTAATACGAGCTTTGAGTGCTCGTGTAGTCCTCTTTGCCTTCCGTTCGTCGCCCTCCGTTCACTTTCCTTCCAGCACTTTCGTGCTTGCGCTGCAACCCTTGAATATAATGAAATTTCACCGACTAGCCCAAATAGCCGTTCTTCTTCTTACAAAAAAGGTCGGCTGCAGTGACCCACCTCGCATTTCTTCTCCGCATTTAGAGGCGCATGATCAGCACTCAGTCTCTTCCGATTGCCGTCTTACCAATACAAGACAATACAATACAATACAATACAAGACAAATACAAGACAGCCCCATAGACAAGGAATAATTTGAGCAGCATTTCTTGGCAAAGGTTCTCCATGTGTGAGTGTATGTTGTCCTGCTCTACACTTCAAGATCGTTTCCTTTCTGGTACACCTTTCTTTACCAAAATTTTAAAGAAATAAGCAAGACGTGCTATTGTTGGCTAATTTTTATGCGTTTCCTTCTTCGCTGCCTTCTTCCTTTTCCACTCTCTCTCCTTTCGCTCTGTAACGTGCACTGCAGAAGGTAGTTATTCAACTGTGCCAAGGTCGTTCCAATAACTGTACGAAGCAGTGTGTAACAAGGACAAAAATAAATGTGAGGAGTATTTCTGACAGTTTATCTAATGATAAAGCTGTTCTGAAAAAAAAAAAAAAACTGATCTCTTCTCAGTGCCTTCACTGTGTATCTCAGACTGAATGTGTTTTTTCCAGCATGATTTGACTTGCAACATTGATCCTGGTGTGTGCCCTTCATAATGAAAATTCAGACAAGTTCTCGGTTTTGTAATATTTTAGAGATGGGAGAAAACAACTTTTTGCATCTTGAAAAAGTTTTGGCTAGCAGGTATGCATCATGCCAGTATGGCCAAACATGAATGTAAAAATTTTAGAGACGAATTGTTAATAATAATAATAATAATAATAATAATAATAATAATAATAATAATAATAATAATAATAATAATAATAATAATAATAATAATAATAATAATAATAATAATACTAATAATAGTATTAATAATAACAATAGTAATAATAATAATAATAATAATAATAATAATAATAATAATAATAATAATAATAATAATAATAATAATATATTGATTGATTGATTGATATGTGGGTTTAACGTCCCCAAACCACTATATGATTATGAGAGACGCCGTAGTGGAGGGCTCCGGAAATTTAGACCACCTGGGGTTCTTTAACGTGCACCCGAATCTGAGCACACGGGCCTACAACATTTCCGCCTCCATCGGAAATGCAGCCGCCGCAGCCGGGATTTGAACCCGCGACCTGCGGGTCAGCAGCCGAGTACCTTAGCCACTAGACCACCGCGGCGGGGCAATAATAATAATAATATATTATATTAAAATACTTACAATTATACCGAACGTTAAACGTCCCAAAATCACCTTATGGTTATGAGGAATGACGTAGTGGAGGGACAAATGAATGGAAGGCAACACCGTTTTTTATCAGCAACCGCTCATCTGCTCCGACTCATTCTGGTGGACTTATTTACCTTCTTAAATAATCGCACCTTATCAATTGAACACCAGGGATGAAGTGCTGTCAAGAGCAGCGGTTAAAATGGCAGGTAAGATTCCAGTCCAGGTACACGACAGTTTAGTTCACATGAAAGGCCGCGCAAAGGTAACAATATTTTAACAAATAACGCTGTACCTAAAGAGCAGTCCCGTAACAGCGAAATTGACACAAAGCGCATGCGCACGGACATGACATAATTGTGTTCATAAAGCCACACTTGACGAGATATTGTGATGTTGATGCGTATGTAACTTCAACTGTGTGTGCTAAATGGTTATTTCAACCATTTGAAAGGTTATATAACTAGTGGAAGCTTTTTTAGTGGTGATAGCTTCCACTCTTACGCAGCTCTTGCGTCGTCTCAGGAAAATAATAAAATTGGAGGCCTGAAGAATATCTTATACTTCTTTCTGAAGTTTTGAAAATTTTCTCAGTGAAACTTTCTGCTCATAACTTTTTAACACAACTTACACCGACTTGTCTGGTTATCGTAACTTTTTGCGAGCGACGCAACTGACAAACACCCAAAACACATATAAAAAGAATTTGGTCTAAGTAGTATGATCTAGATTATCAGCGAGGAAGAAAAGAAACGTTACTAACTCACTATTATAGTGATTTTTCAGAACAATGTGATTGGAAAAAGCAATGTAAAGAATTAGAGCTGTGAATGTGTTAGAGACGCAGCTCCTTGAATACAAAAGCCACCAAGAAAAAAAAAAGTATATCTGTAAATGATACGGCATTTGTACCAGTGATAGTCTGAATAGATTAGACATTGGTGCCTTTGTGTTTTTTAGGCTGCGCTACGATTACCTGCGCTAACCGTGAGAACAGCAACGCCACATATTCGAAGTTTTCACAACCAAAAGCTTTGTAGCAGCTTCCAGCATTTATGTTCTTCGGACTTACTATAATGAACCGGTGAGTTCTAACAAACTAAGCGCTCATGCCTCAACTCTGTTAGAAGGCCCAGTCACAGGGAACTATGCAAAACACGCACCTTCCGCTCATTTTGTCGGAAATTAAAGCGTGCCAGCCAGCGCAACAAAGTTTCGGAACTGCCGCAACATGATAGCACAAAGAGCAGCACATTACGAAAAAAAAAATATACTCGAAGAGTCACAACGCCAGATGGCTGTAAAACGAGATGTATAACGTTTCAAAGCTTTTCCAATGCTTTTTCAACGAGCTTCGATACTCTGCAATGAAGTACGCTCCCTTTTTTAATGTACGTTTTGTTTGTCGGGCATGGCGTACTTTGAAACCAGGGGTAGCCATTTATTAAATCACATGGAGCTTTTGCAACTCGATCACCCCCCCAATAGCTCATTGTTGAACAACAGACAAATCTGCTACCACTTATGAAGATGTCTGCAAGCTACCTTGAATACAAAACGGAAGCTGAGCACAGAAATGCCCTGGAAACAAAACAGCTGAAAAAGAGGCTAAACAATATTGCCTTTTTTTTACTGGTCTATCGTTGTTCTTTTGTTTTACTTCCGATTTTCACGCCTGACCTAGTTCTGTGCCAAACAACACAAACGACTTTCTAGGCCGACATAACGTCGATCGTGTACATTTCAGTGTATCGGCAGAACTTCATACATCTTCGTTTCTCGCGACCGTATGCGCTTGCTGCATAGAACTTGTTTCGTTATTGAGTCTTTCTAGTTGCGCCTTTATTCGATTTCATCCCGTCTTGCCATGTATAGATGTTGAACAACCCTATTTGTTATAAGAACCGTACCAGCAGTGAAAATGAATAGGTTCTGCACGACTCATTTATGGAGAGCTTGTGACGAGAATTTCCTATTCACTGGTTTCCGAATGCGTTTTTCTTTTTGCTTAATTTTTTACCTCAGTGTTCGTTCTACCTTCTACTGCTTATGTGACCATTTGTTGGCGCAATTTTTCGCTGTTTCCATCATTGTTTAGTCTAGGATATATATTAGAAAAAAGGGGAGGAAGAAAAGAGTGAGCATTATGATGCGAACGTTTACTGCACCCCCTCTTCCCCCTTATGGCTTGCTCTGTCTTTAGCGCAGGTTTCAGAAGCGATTCGGCACTAAAAAAACTTGGGGCAGCGTTCAGAAATCTAGAGTATATAAGAATGCACCATGAGCTATGTTGAAGACTGGGCGAGTTTTAATTAATAAACTGGTCTATGGAAACGACGCATTGGAGGAATAGTGGGGGCCCGTCCACAGTAGCTTTTAGAACAGCAAAACGATATAATAGAGCCATCATGACCCAGTGCTTCCCTCAACTATGCCGCATGAGTTGTGCTTTGTGGCGTCAGCTTTCTCACGTCATTTTGTCGATTTTAAAGGGGGAGCCTCAATAGAACATTTTCTAGGGGTTGATGGGAGGAGGTGGACTACTTTGATTTGAAGTGTGGGCCAAGCAAGAATACATCGAGTGTTATTTCGAGTGCTCCATGCCGTGGGGAAAGATGTCGCGGGGGGAGGGGGAGGGGCATGAGCATTGTGTGATCTCTTGGCTACGCCGCTAGTTGAAAGTTGATATACTCCAGCAGAACACGCAAAACGTACAGTCGTACCAGCAGCTAAGCTAAGTAGTTTTTATATTCCCAAGCTTCCCTGCAGTTCTAACCCTGAATGTCCGAAAGCAATCCTAGGTTTCAGGTAAAGCTTTAAGATCTCCTGACGACCCTTAAAGACCTTGACAAGACACTCACCTGCCATACACACTCCATGAGCTACTATTAAGCCTGACTTCCTGAACTCAGGAGCTAGAATAATGACCCTCTGAACCACTTCTCTTTTACTTCATACAAGCCACGAGAAAACATCTTGGTAGGGTAATGTTGTATGGAAGCACAAAATAAAAAAAATCAAAAGGGTCTGGCGTGAATCGTACAGAATACTTAGCACTGCCTTCGGACAAAAACTCGGATGAATATGTATAAATTAAGTGTGTTATCTTTGTAAATTTTGCGTGTTGCAAGAAACCACTAGGTATTCACGCGCCAAATTTACAATGGCTGTGACGTCCAATAATGGGATACCCCAAAATAATTTTTACCTTCGGGGTTTTTTTTTTAGTCAAAAGCGAGGTACGCGGGTGTTTTCGCCCATTTCATGCCTTATCGAAATGCGGCCCCGTTGTCGAAAATCAAACCTCGTTCTCTCACTTAGCAGTGCCACACTTTATCTGATAACGCACTTGGTAGGTAGTGTTGGTGTTTTTCTTGTGGCCAACTGCTTTGGAAATATTGAACGTACATCAAAACACGAAATCGAAAACAAATTCTACGGTTTCATTCTTTTGTGATATAAAAAAACTATGCAGGGTCTTGATAATACTTAGCTGCTGCCGGCCTTTCGATATGAGAAATTATTTTATGAAGTATGTA
Source organism: Rhipicephalus microplus (assembly GCF_043290135.1). Taxonomy (NCBI): domain Eukaryota; kingdom Metazoa; phylum Arthropoda; class Arachnida; order Ixodida; family Ixodidae; genus Rhipicephalus; species Rhipicephalus microplus. The sequence continues at coordinate 110,952 of NW_027464785.1, forward strand.
GCAGTGATTTCTGACTTATACTAGTGTTATGTAAAGCTAAATAATACTAATAATAATATAAGTAATAATGATAGCAATAATAGTGATAATAATATATGATAATTATGATTATATATGTCAATAATCATTCCATCAATCATTTATTAACCGTGCCCTGTAAGAACCATGAGGCCTTAGTGCAGGCGCACGCAAAAATAAAATACAAACTAACAATACAATAGAGACAGTTCTCAGAAAAATCGAAGAGTGAAAATACACAGAAAAAAGAAATCAGCGCAAAATGGAAAGAATAAAAAGACAAGACAGTAATCGTGGAAAGGAGGTGAAAATAAACGGCAATATACACAACAATGTAGATGCCTTCATGAAAGACGAGAAAGGGAAGAATCTGTACATTGTGAAAAACTGTGCCACAACATCGCAGAGCTGAGATAAAAACAATAAAAGTGGACTGTAAAAACCTCATGTTGATGAAATGTGACATTATTGAGGCTTTGTATTCTTTGATCAGTTGAGTGCTGAAAGAAGTTGGTACTGCGTACGTGAATGTTCGATTCTCTCTGGTTAACCTATGTGGAATCCGATCATTTACCCAACTGAGAAGGGAAGGGCAGGATATTTATTTGTTTATTATATCCTCAAATCATGGTCGATGATTCTTTGCCACACACACACACAAAAGAACCAGCTAGTTTTATGGTGGTAAAAAAACTTTATTTGTGTGAAGATCAATTGAAAAATAATATTTAAAAAAAAACGAAAAGCAGCATTGTGGGTGGTCTTCAGTGTGCTGGTAGTGGCGTCAAGGCAGTGCCTAGCCGTGACGTCTTCCACCCAAGTCATCAGCTGAAGTTGTAGCTCCGTCCTGGAGTTAGTGTCATCGCTAACTCAATTTGCTCGTTTTATTGCAAAGACGTGCTTCGCCGCCTAACGACTAATTACGCAACAGAGCCGACATGAAAACATTCAGGAAAGCACATTTTACGGGGGCTATTTCATGTCTTTTTTCTGGATAGGCAGTGACGTGTTAATAAAGACTTTAAGATTGATAAAAGACACAATGTGATTGTGTAGTGTCGACGCAGTGTGAGCCGAAGGATATGAGTTGTAGTTACAGAATCCTTAAGTGGTCGAAATTTCCGAAGTCCTCCATAACGTTGTCTCTCATAATCATATGGTGGTATTGTGGAGTTAAACCCCAATTGTTGTAAATTATATTCGTAGTCGTATGTGGGAGTTTATTTAAAGACAGATGTTCATGAGTCCACAGCAAATTATTATAACAGAATGGGTAGGATTCGGTAAAAAAAACTAAAAAAAGGCAGAATAACTCTGCAGGGAGTTGGAAATGCTTCGTCATGAATGTTTGTGAACTACGTCACTGAAAACTGTGGCGCAAGTAACAAACTCAAGTTTTTTCGAGATTCGCCGAACTTAAGGCTTCGTAGCATTTTTGTGGTGATCGAACGCTACGGCGTCCAGCGTAGAAATGTTTATCTCGAGTTGAGGCATTCATGTGAGCAGTCATTGGGTGGCATTTACTCCTATATTTTGAGTAAACATTGTAAAATGGCATCCAATGATTCGGGTGCTTTTAATGCGGCAAGTAAACCTAGTTTGCAGCCATAATTTTTTTCATTATGACATCATATAGGTCATGAATATCCCACATATGAAGACGAAAACTATTCCACATTTTTTGTAAACAAAATTTAAGCAAAGAATCATGCAATAGAATAATTAAAAAAGCTCTAAAAATGCCAGGTGGACACGCTCAAGACGACTAAAAAACGAGAGCCACGCCCTCTTTCTACTAAGTTGGTGTAGTGATTTTCTCTTCTACCCTCTCTACTCCACCCTTTACAAGCTAACGAGGCATCGCCCTGCCTCCTGGCTAGAAGGCAACGCTATTTTCTTCACCTCACCTAGTTTAGACAAACTGCCTCAATGATTACGCCACCTTTGCCTAAGAGAAATTTCGGCTCCTATGAAATTATCATGCCGGGAGGTGGTGATGTCATCGCCTGCTAAAGATTATTTCTGGAACAACTTGCCTGCCTTCGCCATGCACCACTCCGACCCACATGTATTCAAGACCGTGATTGAATCGTTAATATGTTGCTAATTATGCCCATCCTTCATGTAATACCCCGACTGGGGCCTTTGAGGTATACTAAATAAACTAAATAATCCCTCGTTCAATGATCAGCAATGATCAGTTATCACAGTTGTATGCAATAAAAGATTCGGCAACTTTACTGAAAAGCGTGCTTTGCTGCATTGTGTACCATTGTGCAACAAAGCCAACGCAAAATTGTTCAAGAAGCAAGCCTGAGGCATCTTTCGTTCACTTGTTTGTCGTTCTGGATGGTCAGTAACATATTAATAAATACATTTAAACAAAACAATAAAATTTTAGGGTTCCAAGCTTACAATAAGAACGCCCTAATATTTGTATTTTGAAAATAGGAATAATGAAGACCTTCGTAAGCCAGCGTTCTGATACGAAAATCAGAAAAGCAGCCAGCATTCAGGCACACAAGTGTGAAAAACGAAGGATAAGTATGCATATTGGGTGCTAAGAACTTAGCGAGCAAACTTACATATCATACACTAGCCTGATTCCGAAGCGAGGAATCGCCAAGGTATCGAGCGCGAAAGAGGATAGCGAGTTGGGTGAGTGGAAAATAGTCATTACAGCCAGCGGAAACGAAACGCGGACAGAGAAGAAAACGACGTCACAACGCATTCGAATGGGAAAGAAAATAACTGCGTCAATGACGGCTTTACAGCACGCACCACGGGCACCAGTGATGAATTGTGAAGAGAAGTGAACAGCAGTGCGCAAAACCTGTAATTAAAAGCGATAGCAGTTGTACCATTGACGTCGCGACAGCGTTTCGCAGTTGCGCAGCGTCATCGAAAAAGCAGCTACAACCTCCTCAATGTTGAAACGCTTATGGCCCTGTATCAGCTGCCTGCGGTTTTAGCACCGGTTGTTCTTTGTAGTTCCCGGCTCGAAAGAAATGCCAGTGCGCCCACAGAGGTGAACGTATTACTGGCGGCACTAAAACAGTGCAGTGCTTCTATATAATACTTGATGTCGTGGGTCTGCATACTGATGGTGAAAGCTGCTATCGAAAAGGCAGGTACATGTACATCCCAAATATAATGATAATACGTTCCCTCTCTATTATTCGCTCCTCGTAGCAATTACATATAAAATTTGAGGTAACAACAACAATAACATCATCAAGATTAATAATAATAATAATAATAATAATAATAATAATAATAATAATAATAATAATAATAATAATAATAATAATAATAATAATAATAATAATAATAATAATAATAATAATAATAATAATAATAATAATAATAATAATAATAATAATAATAATAATAAAAATAATAATAATAACAATTATTATTAATAATATTAATATTATTATTATACAAGGACATTAAAACCAATCCTATCCCCCTGAGTGTGGCGAAAGCCATAGAGGAGGCGTCGATCACCATCACCATCATCATATGAAAACCACGATGAACAACTAATCCACTTTCATTAGTAAGTGCGACAACTGATATTTATAGTTGAAGGTCGTGGGGTCAAATCCCAGTTGTGGCGGCCGCATTTTTATTGTGGTGAAACGGTAGGGGCTCGGGTATTAAAATTGGGTGTATGTTGAACAGCACAAGAGGGACAAAATTTTCGGAGCCCTTCACTTCAGCGTTTCTCGTAATCATATCCTCGTTTGAGGATGTAAAACGCAAATCATTATTAATAATTATTCTTTATATTTATTGTCCCAAGAGGATTAGTGAAACCCACTTGTCTTTTGCGTTTCTAATGCATTCAATTGAACATTATTCGGCATATTTCTGTGTTTGTCATTTTAGTGTGAAAAATCATTTTTTCCGCGTTGCCGTAGAAACTTTCTAGGCAGTCTCTGACACGCATGTACGGCGACACATTTTTTTACCTCTGTTTAAGCTGTTAACAGCTGAATCGCAGGACCTCGCTTCTTCCTTTTCATGACCCCTTCCTCCTCATCCACACCCACAAAAAAAATGAGAGCGCAAAAATGGGCAATAGAAAGAAAGCCGACCGCACCTGTCTCTGTTTTTCACGTTGAGCTTGTTTCGTCACGTAGTACATAAATATTATGCTCTTGAAGCATTTGGCACTGTAATGCAGAGCGCACGCAATTTAAGCAACTTTGTAATTGATTGATACGTGGGGTTTAACGTCCCAAAACCACCATATGATTATGAGAGACGCCGTAGTGGAGGGCTCCGGAAATTTGGACCACCTGAGGTTTTTTAACGTGCACCTAAATCTGAGCACACGGGCCTATAACATCTCCGCCTTCATCGGAAATGCAGCCACCGCAGCCGGTGTTCGATACTGCGACCTGCGGGTCAGCAGCCGAGTACCTTAGCCACTAAAAAAGAAGGAAGAAAGTTTACGCGGAAAGACAGAGAGGTTAGCCAGTTTTTAGACCGGCTGGCTACCCTGTGCTGGGGAAAGGGGTGCGGGGACTAAAAGATGTTAAAAAGAAATGTCGCAAAGAGAGGGAGAAACTACAAGAAAATTGTGACAGACGAGAGGCAAGATCAAAGAGTATAAGAGACTAAAGTCTGTCTCTGAGGCCAGTTGTCCGCAAAAAGCAACTAGACCACCGCGGCGGGGCAATAGCAACTTTGTAGGATGTCTCTGAGTATTTTTCACTCACTCACAATTACAGCCTGGGGTTACTAGAATTTAATTGGGGAAATGGATGATCTACTCTGCGCTTTTGATGGTGCGACACAGGTGACGACAGAGCTGCAAAATAAAAAAAAATCGCGTCGTTCCCACCGGGTTTCTAATAGGGCCCCGTAGACAGCCGTGTCACTTCCGCTGCTGTGAATACAGATGAGTTAGTGAACCGATATACCTTCGTTTTGTCGTAATGCTTGTAGTCTGTGGAAACTGGGAAGTTGGTTCGCGTATTCTGAGAACTATGCGCGATAGAAAGACTATGGTGTTTTTATGATATCTCTGTCTCTCACTCATTAACTCACTCACAAACTCACTCACTCATTGCTGTTGGACATTGTTAAAATGGCGTTGTTTGACAGTCATGTTACGTACAAGCATGCTGACTCTTCGCTCTTCCAATGCCTTATTTGGTATGCACAGACATGTCGCGAGAAAGTGTGACCTCTGTTTTATTCTGTGCCTTTCACGCCAATAAGCGATCTCACAATGCAAAGAATAAGCGACACTTTATGTAGAGCTATCCTTATATTCGGTACCATCTACCGAATATATTTGTACTTGATGTATCATCGACATTGTAGCATATAAGTATTCACGCATCTTAGCAGCGCGTAATGCATAAATATTGCTAGGCGTCATGTTTTTCGGTGTCGGCGTCCTAGGTGGAAAACTCCGTGCCGGCCAGCGTACAGAAATGCCGCCTTCACAGGCGCACAGATTACATGCGTATGTGCATGCTCCGTTTTTTATTTTTTTTATTTCCGGGTACTGTTGGCCGACTGGGCCATTACAGGGGTGGGGTAGAAAACTGACATAACAACCGTCATGTCATGCGTAAAAAAGAAATGCATAGCCGATACAAAAGGAATACATCACTATACAACGTTCTACGACTTACATGCTACATCACATACATCACAAAATACACTTCCCAATATTACATCCTACAACGTACATGAGACAAGTTACAGCAAAGAAGTCAAAAGATTACAGGCACACACACCAATAACAGCAATCACTGTTTACGAAGATTCACTTAGAAAATATTTCGTAACATTGTTTTCAAAATGTTCTGCAGTTTGACAATCACGTATACCATCGGGTAATACATTCCAGTCTTTTATTGTTCTAGGGAAGAAAGAGTATGCATATGTGTTCACACGACATTGAGGAACTAAATATTTTCTGAGGTGGTCACTTCGTAGGCTCCGCACTTGACGGGGAATTAGGTACTGCTCTGCATCAAAGTTAAATGTATTTTGGGAAAGCAGGAACAAGAATTTAAGTCTGGCTATGCGACGGCGGTCCACGAGGGGCTGTAAATTTAATTCTTGCAGCATCTGTGTTACAGAATCTTTATGAGAATATTTTGAAAGAATAAATCTAACCGCCCTTCTTTGTACCCGCTCGATGTTTTTAATTAATCCTTTTGATAAGGGTCCCATATGATGCTTGCGTATTCCAGTGTAGGCCTTACTATTGTTAAGTACGCTGTTAACTTTACGGGGGCTGGAGCCAGTTTTAATTTGCAACGTAAGAACCATAACTTTTTTTCAGCAGTAGAGCAAATATTACTGATATGTTGGGTCCAGTTCAGGTCTTCAGATATTGTTACTCTTAAGTATTTACTTCTGTTAACGGTAGCTAACGCAGTGGAACTTAGTTGATACTCGAAATTTTTGACGTGCTTTACTTTGTTTGTAACTCGCAAAACAACCGTTTTTTCTTTATTTATTTGCATTTTCCATGTTTCGCACTATTTCTCGATAGATGCCAAGGCATCTATCGAGAAATGGAGCTATTTGTGGTGCTTCATTCGACCTGAAGTGCACATCATCGTGTTCGCCATCAGAAAAAAAAAATCTGATCTCGCATCGCTAGCGCTGAAACAGTTGTCCCTTATGCTTTTGAACGAGAAGTGCAACAATTACGTACATGTTTATACTGACGAATAAACCACTCTTCAGTGTTCGTCTGGAGCAGTGGTCGTCCGAGCGAAAGATATTACCTTCAGTTTCAAGACAGACCACACAACGTCATCGATGGCTGCAGAGCTCTCTGCTCGTCGCGTTGCACTTCACGTAGTCAACCGCAAGCAACCTCAACATTGGTCAGTCTTCAGTGATTCGAAGGCAGCTCTGCAATCTTTTATAAGCCTTGCGGCACGGACCATACGAACAGCTGATTTTTGAGGTTCGGTATCTCCTCCATACTGCGTTTGAGAAAGGTCACCACGTCACATTTCAGTGGCAGCCAAGCCACTTCGGCGTGATAGGCAATGAACACTCTGTCAATGCTGCTCGATCAGTGCTTGAAGGTAACAGGCTTGAGACAATACCGTTATCAAGGACAGACGCTACCAGTCAACTTTGGGTAGCCCCACAGGAAATCACTCTCTCTACTTGGAATACAAGCAGACAGCCCAGTTGACTTCACTACAGCCCAAACGCGCTACGACTACAAATGCCTACCGGACTACGCCGAAATGATGCCACTCTTCTTTGCCGTTTATGGCTAAGAGTGGCTTTCACAAAGTCAGTCTCATTTCATATCGAAATGGCTAACCCCTCCTGTGACAACAGTGGTAGTGAGAAGACATTACAGCACACATTCTGCGACTGTCCTCGCTACAATTACTATGTTCCGAATGTGCGATTCAGTGCCTATAGCATTGTCGTTTGCTTACTAGCAGACGCTGCCTGCGTCGACCTTGCGAGGCGAGAGAGGAGGAGCGGCGCAACAGTGGCTGTGTTCCAATTCTTAGACAGCAGTCCACGCAAACTGCTTAGAAGACGGCATCGATCCCATGCTGTGCGAGAATCGGTACACTTTTAGCGGCTTTTACGCGATGATGCGCCACCTTGCGTAGAGAAAAAATAGCTAAAGTAAACAAATGTAACAGTTGTGTTTCCTGGCTTATTTTGTGTTGAAATCAAAAACAAATAAAAGTTACTCACATTGAGCGTCTGGGAAAGCGTCTGTTTGTGTGCAGACAACCATTCCGGCGAGATTTGATCTATGTGAGCGATTCGTGGAGCCGCCATCTTGTCTAGACAGCAAAATAGCCTGAATCGTGTTTGTCTACGATGTGGTCTTCTCGGAGCTGCTTTTACTTTGCCGGCTACGTGAGAATCGGAATGGGACTTAAGATGGCCACCGTCCATTTAGCTGTCTATTTAGCCGTCTACGGTGAGTATCGGAACAGAACCAGTGTTGCGGGTGTCTTCCTGGGCAGGCACAAGGCGCGAGGCGCCAGTATGCGCAGTCGGGGTGTGGACGGCGCTACCGCCAACGCCGAAGCACGACATCGTGCGACTGAGGAATGCTTCGCAATTAAAAAGAAATCTATACTAATATGAGGTTGTTCGAGAAGCCTCCACAGCGCATGCAGGTGGACACTGCTTGGTAAAAGCGCACCAGGCATGAAGGCATTAGTTGCACAATGAGTGTGTGGTTTGAAAGGCCGCAAAATTTGATGCCAATGACGCAATTAATCAAGATTGTGAGCAATGGCATCAATTAACCACATGCGCAGCTGCACAAGAGCGCGTGTCTCCTCACGGACGCATTGCGAGTACTTGTTTGCATTTTCCTTACTTTTCTGTCTCCCATTTTTCGTTCCCCAGTGCAGGGTAGGAACCAGACAATTGCTCTCTGGTTAACCTCCTTGCGTTTCTTCATACCATCTTTCTTTCTCTCTCGTTGCTGATTTGTAAAAGGAAGAAATATTGGTTGGTGGACACTTCGCAAGTGTAATTAGTGTATGCATCCTGCGATAGTTAATGCTACGTGTACATTCACTTTCGGACAGCACCACTGACTCATGCACCCAGAACCGAAACTGAGCTAGCAAATTAAAATGCGGTGCGCACTGTGCCATATTACACTATCACGCTTTTACTCTTGAACGCGAACCATGCATCGTTGAGTTGTGTTTTTTCACCGTGCACGCGGGCGAATGAGTAGTTTAGCCACTGTTCTGCAATTATAATCACTACGCGCTACACAGAGTACCCATTGCAGTGATTTGCACGACACACGATCAGCCCGTCCACAATTCTTGAGGGCACCATCTCCGAGCAACCACCTGTGAAACCCTGCACTGCGAGTGCGGTGTGTGTGGTGTGCAATGTGCATTCCTCTACCCAGGTGCACGGCATAGCAAACTGGACGTAGTATAGTTAACCTACTCACCTTTCTTATATTCTTTTCTCTGAGGCTGTGCACGACGCAAAAACATTCTAGCTCATGGCAGCGCACACAGCACTATATATATTGTGATCGCAAACATGCCTGCCAGGATTATATTAGCCGCGTAGTTCATGCATAAAGGTTGGATCAACTGCGCGCACGCTCCACTGGCGCTTGCATAACGAATTCCATTTCCGCTGCCTACGTAGTACCCGAATGAATTCCGTACCAGGCTTAACTCGCTGTCATCTTTCATACCGGCGACGGGCTTATTCAGTAATGTTGAAGCTGTGCTCGTTGAATATGAAGTAATTAAGCTGTTTGTTTTGAGGCTCACAACTTATAAACGGGCTGTACTCAAGCAAAAGCCGTGTAGACAAGACAAATTACTCGTCACGCACGCTAGGAATTAAGCGACCCCGTTTAGAACTTCTGCAAGTAATAAACAGTCACCGCTCGTGTGATATGACAGATCATGCGACCTGAGCAAAAAGGAGAATGACAACACGAGCTTCAACTAGCGCAACATCGATCCCTTTTAAGGCATCACGATAATCGATGAAAAAGCTCCACTTGAAAACAGAAAACGCTTTCGAATTGCAAGTTTAACGCTTTCCAAATAAAGAAAAATAACGCGTCGTCTTTTTCTTTGAACACAATTTGAATGAGTTTTTATTGACTGAAATTATTGCTGCGTGTGACCATATCGTATCATCAGTGTACACATCTCCCGGCCACGCTATGGGTAAGTGTGTGAGAAACTATTTGTACGAACTGTATTCGCGGTAACTCGTATGACCACAACGCGTTTATTTGGCTTTACTCGTAAAGGTATCCTCTATGTGCCGGAGATCGTACATGTGCACAGCCCATCCGACAGTCTCTTTCGTCACTTATCAATTATTTTCACCTCCCATGCAACATCTGTTTTCTTAATAAAAATGTCACGACGATAGCATAATCGACCATAAAGTGCTGTGCGTTCCCGTGTTTTTTATGTATAAAAGGTATGAAAACAATATTTCATTTCATGCCAAGTCTTATCTTTTCTTTATGCTTTCAGAAGACATTAAGTTGGCGTTCCTGTCGAAATATGAATGAACCAGTTTCTCGTAGAGTACTGAAAGCTGCGTTCCATATATTGTGCTTCAGTAAAATATGAAGAATGCGTGAACTACAGAGCTCATGTTTTCCGCTGTGCAAGAGCGCCCGACTAGTAAAGCCGCGACGTGCGTCTACCGGCATAAAATTCAAAGAAGAAGATTTCCATGAGTAGCGTAGACAGTCGCAGTGGCAGCCGATTAGGCTGTCTAAAGTGCTCAATGAAAGGATTTCGAAATTACTGCGCACGTTGGAACGTAAGTCTCTATACCAAACGAATGCAGAAGCCATATCGCCATAGTAAAAAACTGCGCGATAGCAACGAAATGGCAGCATACAAGTGACAACCAAGGTTCATGAAGTTTCTTTCAGGTTTCAAAAAAAGCATTTTTGTTAAGTGATTAACAAATGCTGCACTTAATTGCATGATGTTCAAAAACACAAGGCGCATGCTGTACATCACAGCTGAAAATGCAAAACAAATTATTCTGACGTATGAGCGGGAACGAGACAATATCAACGGCAGTCTCCAAGTTCGAACATCTGAATAAATGCTATGGTATTCCCGTGACATTTCATGCTTACCATATCAAGATCAAATAAACATATTTCTTCCTGCATACATGTGATGTTGAAAACCACGAACTAGAAGCCAGAAAGGCTTCACATAGACGCTGTCGCCCTTTTTAAGGCAGCATCTAAATAACTAATGAGAATAACATCTTCCAATATAAAATAGAAAAAGCGAGATCTCCATACTGGGGCCTGAACTGATACATTACTCTAGTCAACGTTTGTCGGAATAGGCAGGAACCATACAAAACTACGCAGACCTGCTTGAGCTGGTTAGCAACGTGCAACTGCGTTTCATCTTGCCTCCACGCTTCTTTTGAAGAAAAAAAACAAAGGGAGATATTTCGTAGCCGGAAGAAGTTACATTCACTAAAAGGCCTTTCCAATGAAATGTTTCAGGAGTAATATAGGAGAGCCGATGCCCTTTGGGGTATATGGACTGTTTATTGGGCCGAAAGCACACCGATGAAGAATATCACAATATAATGATCTGGGCTATCAGCCCAGATCATTATATGTTGGGATATTCAATACAATGTTGGGATAAAGAGCACGAAGGAATACATCAGCTTACAAACGGCTCGGCCGGCCGATGTGGAACGACACACACACACACACACACACACACACACACACACACACACACACACACACACACACACACACACACACACACACACACACACACACACACACACACACACACACACACACACACACACACACACACACACACACACACACACACACACACACACACACACACACACACACACACACACACACACACACACACACACAGTCTCCTGCTGTATATTTTACAATCTCTAAGGCAGAAATCAATTCGTCAGTAAGAGCATTGCCATGTATCTTTTATTTATTCAATTGGCTGCGATGTTGTACGCTTACGTAAAAACTAAGTAGACCAGCTGAAAGTCCTTGTATATTAAACACGTATTTATTTTTTTTTTCGAGAATGAAGTTTCTTTATCGATCAACAGTGGAGGGCTTATTCAAGTCTCAATCGATAGTCAACTTTCAGGCTAGCGAATTCGTCTAAGTCTTAAGCCAATGCTTGCACTAGTGCTTGCACTCAAAAGACAAGGCCCAATAGATAAAGCAAAACAAAAACTAGTTATCTTGAAACAACGTTGTACAAGTACAGCGAACAGGTGCTACAGAGGCCTCATTATCAAAATTTTTTAGACTCTTAACGTTTGCCCAGCTAACGTTGCCCGTCCACCTTTCATTGAACGCAGTTACTTGTTCTAGTCGACGTAAGTAGGAAACATCGTTGGCCTCCCAGACGGTCAATGCGTCCGATAGCCTTCAGCAAACATTGAAGTCGAGTTTTGGTTGCTCGTCGCAAAGTTGACATCATATGGTCCCAAGATCTCATCGGTGGTGAAAGCATTTCCGTTTTAGGGTTTTTATCTGCTTGTACTTCTGCAGCCCAGGTGTGTCATGTCTCAGGTTTACGTTTTTGTGTGGCGTAAACGAGTCCAGAGCTTTAAAAAAGTGGTGGTACTTTCTAGCTTCGACGTTGTAAGCGTTTGTCACAATATTTACCTCATATGCAGTACTGACGGTAGTAACTGTCAGTAATAACATTCACGGTATCGCGTCCTAGAACCTCGATATGATTTTGAGACGTTCTGGTGGATGGGCATCGCAGATTTCTACCATATGGCATTCTTTTATTTCTGTTAACCCTAACCTAAATAAAAGTACATCAGTCTCTAGCATCTCACTTTCGTCAAAATGAGGCAGCTATGGCCAGAATTCAATACTGTAATCTTCGGGTCACATTGCTAGCACCATAAATTCAAGATCACCGCGGTGGGTGGTAAGTCTGAATTTAGCAACGTTAGTACCATCTCAATGACTACTTACAGTTTCCACTTACAAGGTAGCAGTATTGCAAAGTTCATGTCTTTAGTGCCCTGACATGCTAAAGCAAGCGAATGATACCGTAACCTATTTTCTTTTAATGTGGCTGTCCTTTTAATTACATGACGAAATTACATCCTCAGATAATATATTTCCATGCAACACACACGATAATGGCAGCCCAAAACCTACATATATTTCTACTTCGGGGTAGCACACATCACAGGTGAGATAACCATGAAGGGGGATTAAGATTTGATACTTTGACTTAGCATTTTTTTACCTCCCTTGTTGCATATACTTGTGCCTTGGCATAGCATGAAAAAGTTGTTGCGACACGAGAAAGTTGCAGGTTTAGCCAAACTGTCAAAATCAGGGCATAACGCACCGCCATAATTAGGGTAATGACTTTTACTATATCCTCACATTCACAAGTAGTGACCTCTACTAAGTCAGACCCACTAAGATGTAACCAGAATATTTATTATTTATAAAGGAGAAAACGTGAGCTAAAAGTAGTTAATGTGTGAAGGGCGGAACCTTTTTTTTACAATTTCTTAACGGGGTGCGTCAGAATATGAACGTTCATTGCACATACCTTTATTTATTCTTTCTTGCGGGTAATGATAGCTATACTGTCATTTACCTCTGCACGAACACTCACATAATATATATTACATCTTCCACGATTCTTTATATTCGTGAAACAATGAACAACTATAATGATTGAAGGAGTATTATCAGGCCTAGCATAATTATGGCCCGGTATTAAGTTTGCTTGCTTTATTTTAGCATGCAACGTAATCAAACGGTGGCTTAGTTTTTTGGCGATGTACTAATGGGTTTGATGTGTACACTGGCAGACCATCGGCTTCTCATGTTGCAGATTTTTGCGGGTCATATGTTAGCTCATACACATGAGCCATCAGTATACAATAGAATCGCGTCTGTCTGCTATTGGAAACCAGTAACATTACCCACAAGCATAAGCGTGTGTTGGAGAGCAATTCACTGCGAAAGGCTCCGCAGGCACATTAACGCCGAGAAACTCTTGCATACTTCATCGACGAAAGCCTAAATAAAGTGGGAAACCTAGCTTCGCGTTCGTAGCCTTCCCGCCATCTAATGATACGTCACGAAAGAATACATTGCATGCACGAATGAGTACATGGGGTGCATGAACAAAATACATTGCACTGCAAGGTAAAGAATAGCTCCAAAAAAGCGTAAGTACACGTGTATTTGCGCAGAGACTAGTGCCAAGTGCTAACCAAATGAGTAATTTTCCGGTACAAAACGCGTTCGCCTATTAAAGCGCACCTGACAAAGGTATACGTCTCCGTCTCGAAATTTCAGCATCACAATTCCTTCTCCAATTACTCGTCATAGCATCAAGCTTTTATCTCTAAGAAAAATTGGGAAGTCCAGTAAGAGTGCTGTTTGTGTGTTTGGACACACAAACAGCACTCTTACTGGACTTCCCAAAATGGCCAAATAAAACAAAAGAAGCTCGCAATTTAGGTCTTGGTGTTGTACAGTATAAACTGCTTTCGCTTTGTTCGTCTCGGAAAAACTTGTTCTCCGGCGGGTCTTAAGTAGATAGAGTAGGGCACGAGGGTTCAACGTTTTAAACATACTCTTCTTTGCACCCTACAAGAGAAACTCGAAAGGAAGCAGTTGTTTTCTGTCGCAGCATTAATTATGAACAAGTGCACCACCACTTGAAGGCTAATAAAGAAAGTAACCCTTGTCCTTTTAAAGTAAGGAGAAAGTCAATAAAAGCATCCCTGACATCTCAGCGACAAATGAATTTAATCTCACTCCCGCAACATGAGAATCTCCGGAGGCAAGAAGCCGCCGTTTTGTGACGCAAAACAAAAAGCAAATGAACTATGCAAAAAAAAAACGAAAGAAACAAAGCAGGGTCGAAAGTCACAACTTTCGCTGACACTGGATTGTTACACTTCCGCCGAGAGCAGCAAAAAAAAAAAAATGCACTACAGCTCACTTCTAGAAATGTTTTTTTTCTGTCGCACTTGGCAATACCCCGAAATGATGAACAAATACTGTTAAAAAAACAAAAAAAAAACAAAAGGAGTAAATTTAGCTGCTACCTAAAAAGTTTTACGCTGACGCTTCACCACGACAACTTGTCAACATGAAGCGAATGAGTACATCTCTTCACTCCCATGATTATTTTTTTGTTCGGAAGAGTTGATTGGTGATAAAGGCATAAAGCTATCAGAAAAAAAAACAAAAACAAAGAACGACAGCACAGAGCAGCGTACATGAAGACTGGGTAGCTTATAAACAACGTTCCTTGCTAGTCTTTATGGATCACCAATTTCACTCCGTTACACGTCGGTTTAACTGAGCAAATGAAACACAATCATGATCACAAATAAGTATCATAAATCTACCCCCCACCATGTACGAACATCAACGCCAAAAGTTAACGCCAATAATTACTAACACTATCTTATGCCTCAAACAATTTTATCTTTAATACAGTATCTCATTCTTGAAACTTTCCATTCAACTAGGTAAATTTAGGTTTTTTTTGCCGTCTCAGTAATAAATGACATTGTTGAGGAACTTCGGCGAAATGTTGGCTGTGACAGCCACATTTTGGTTATGTATCGGTGTGGAGTAGCCATTAATAATAGAGCACTTATAAAGTGGTGACAAGAAACTGGGAGGCCACTTCAAAAAGGTGCTGATTTCACAATGATTGGATCATTCTATATTTTTCATCTACATTTTACTCCCACTTTTGCGTTAACAAATTTATTTCATTCTACTCCCACTCACGAAGCAAGAAGTTCTGCGGCACAGCGCTTCGAGGGGCAAAATTGCAATTTATTTACCAAGACTATCCAGCATCTAAAATGTTTGCAGCAGTCCCATATTTCTACAGAACAAAAAAAAACACCAGGAGGTGCTTTAGATGCGTACGTTCCACGCACGACGGACCCCACCCACTGATCCATCTCCGGCAACTTCCTTCAAACTTGCACGACATAAACTGCCGTTAAACAGCAGCAAGTTCAGCGACTGGCCCATGGCAGACGGAGTGTTCCCAAATCCCCAAAGTCCAAAAGACGCGCATAACTATATTAGGAGGATAGGAGCACCGCACTTCCCAATTCCCCAATATATTCTTAGGCGAAGATATTAAAAAAATTACAGACCATCTCCCCGAAGGCTACACTGATCGAATGCGAAGCAGCAGCGGTGCGCAAGATGTTGACCTGGTTTGAACAGGCGTCGGCGCGGGGGCTGGAAGAACAATCTGAAACAAAAATCGGTGCAGCGTTTACTCGAGTGAACATTTGTTTCAAACGTAAAGATATAAGAGGTGGGTTGAATTTTTTGTAAGTTTCATCGCAGAAAGACTGTTAGCTCAATGTGAGCTCGAAAGTCGCGAGCGGTTAAGAGAGTGAAGCGAGTGAGATGACAAGCGGCGAGAGGTGACAGGCTAGAGAGAAAGTGACATCAACGGGCGCGCACGGCGAGGGAAGGCGTGACCTACTTAACCCCAAAATCTGTGGCCATGGGAGCGTGGTGCGGACGGAGGGACAGCGTTACATAGGCTGATTAAGGAGCTGCCTTGCATTAAAAATTCGAAGATGCCGGGATCGTACGCGAGAACACCGGCGTCCGCGAGTGCGAGAAAATGCAGCCCTCGAAGATGAGCCGAAATCATCAAATCATGCGTACTTGGACGCACCTTTTTTTTCCCCACAACTGATGCTCTTTATATCATGGGCTTGTAAGCAATCAGCTGCTTCTGATATTATAATCTCATACTTTATATTAGTCACTTGTAACTTGACGTTTCTACGTTTCACTGCTGCCGGCACACAAACGGCAAATATCGCTGGTACATGTAGCAACTGAAATGTTCAATTGCTAAGCACATAGTTGCTGTTCCCGGCCTGCAGAAAAAAACAGTTAAGAGGGAGCATTGCGCAATGCCAAGAGATACATACATACATACATACATACATACATACATACATACATACATACATACATACATACATACATACATACATACATACATACATACATACATACATACATACATACATACATACATACATACATACATACATACATACATACATACATACATACATACATAGAGAGATAGATAGATCGTCAAGTTCATAGGCGCGAAACCTAAGTAAAGTGTGGGATTGGGCTAGTTAGTAATCCATTATTAAACTTCTCAGCGCGAAAATTTCAGACAACGAACACAAGAGTGCTCGTCCTCGTCCCTTGCGTTCGTTGTCTGAAATTTTCGCGCTGAGAAGCTTAATAGCATAACATAATTCGTTTGCCGGTATGTTCAAGACTTTTTCTGAATCTTTTTTTCACCTGAATTTTGCTTCCGTTTGAACGACACCTTTGGAATCACATTCTCGAAGTGAAGCCGCCTTCGCTTATTTCAGCCGTCTTGTCAAAGCTCTTCCTTGTGCTGCACGAACTTTGAAGGAGGCCGACTTCACGCCGACACTTGCAAAGGGTTTCGAATGGCGAACACATTGTGCCCTGAGAAGAGACTAGCACCTTCCACTTATTGCTATCTTCAAGTAACACCTGATGCTTTGTTATTGCGGTACTGGGGAGAGAAGGAATGAATCTTTGGAAAGAGAGCGCGTAGTTTTGTGAACATGCCAGTCTTTCCTCAAAATAGAGCGGGGTTCTGTAAAACAGTATTGTAAACATAATCGCCGTGTGATAAGAGAGCACTGGTTTGATTGGTCAAGTAATTGAGGCACAAAAGATGAAGTCACTTACGTTTAGACTGAGAAGCTTATTTACGAAAGACAGGCTAGCTCTACAGTGTATGCCAAGACTTCGTCGCAGACGCTGACTGAAGCTGCCCAGCAACGAGGCTCCGGACAGAAATAGGCTTGGGAGAACGTAGACGCAGTCTCGCCCTCTCAAAAGGTATGCCTGCGCCGACACCTTCATTTCCTCAGCGAAGAAGCCGACATTGAGGTTACAGTGCCTCGCGTCAAGTTGACGTCAAAATGATCACGCATACGCATTATGAAGCACTGAAATTTGTTTATAGAAAAGCAGGCCCCGGGCTATTGTCATTCATTATCCGTTTTGAGCGATAAGGGGGCGGCGCCTGCCAGCAAGTACAGGGGCCGCCACGTCCGAGGCCAACCCTTCAATAATATTCAAGCCTGTAAATCTAGAAAATTTATTCTACTTCACGGACGTAACGCCCATACGAAGTCCAACCCTGGCGTTCATGGGCATAATCCCCTCATTGTGTATTAAGCATAATGTTCTACGAGTTATTGAATACTAATGCCCCGTTCACTTTACATATGGACGAACCTGTCTTGTCGATGAAAGTTCGAAGTTACAGGCTTGGTCAAGAAATTTGTACTTTTTTTCCGTCTACACTTAGCGGCCCACAATCACAACGTGTAACATTATTTCACGCGTTCATCAGTGTCTGATTCCGCTATTCGTCTATACTTTGCCATTTAACATCCCTTCTTCAGCTGCCTAAGTTCCCACTTTCACTTCCGCCTCCTTCATGCCATCAACCATGTAGTTTTCATCGAAATTTTCCAATATAAACCAAACTGTTGTAAGGTTAGTCTTCGTTATGATTATTTGCTGAACGGCAGTTAACTTGTTAAATACCGAGAACGTTTCTTTCAAGCACTCCAATGATTAGTCTCCTCGCCAGACAGTGTGATTTATATGGTGTTTTCTCTGGGACGCAGTCCACTAAAGAAGGGTGACTCTCGATGACTCTTGAACTTTTTTAAAGTTGCAAATTTTGCACGTGACTGTTGATGAGGAACACTCACATTTGGGCGTGGCGTGGAAGTTTAAGGCCCCAGCACAGCACCCGGTGTGGCAGGGGCGTGGCCAGAATTTTTTTGCAAAGGAAAATTGGTTACCTAATGTATGTTCGTGCGTGCGTTTGTATGTGCGCGTGTATATATGCAACAGGAATTGAAAACAATCATGGCCCCCCTCTTCTGGCTACGCCACTGCTATGCAGGATAGCTCACGGGCGATTGGCTTGTACTATCGGCGTAAAATGAAAACCGAACGGTGTCAGCTATTTGCGGTGGTATAGGGCGCGCCATCCAGTTATCACAATTGACATATATGCGCAGATATGACGAACCAGATGCACACGCCTGTCAGTAATAATTAATTAAGGGCACGTACTATACCGCTGCGAATACCATCGCAGTTCGGGTTTCAATTGACTCCAATAGTGCGCCGGTGGATCGCGCTTCGGGTGCCTTCGTTGCCTGCCTACAGATCGTTTTTTTTTTATGATCATGCTTTCAACATAAGCTGAGTTGAGGAAACCCGACAGAGCAATAGTTTGTAAATACCGCAAGGCTAGATCCATCTGCAACGTATACAGCGTCCTCCACTTTCTCTGACTCTCTCTATTAAACTTCAATTCTCTGTGAACTTTCAACAATGCCGTGGCATTCGCCTCAAGGCAAGAAATATAGGGGGTGGGGACATAACAGGGGCACAATTTTTCTTCACGCGTTGAAACATCGAATTTCAGTCCCATCACCGTCTGTTCAAAACCGATCAATTCTGCTCTGTTCTTGGTGTTTCCGTCCAGTGCCAGCATGGGCCAAGGTGCAGTTTTTTTTCCCTTTCGAATCTTGACAAGTGTAATGTTGAGCACAGTGCAACGAAGTTTATCACCGCAGCCCTTACGTCAATTAAAAACCTCGCAAGACGCCTGCTCTCATATAGCAACGAACCATTTTCTTTGCGACATTTCTCATCCTTACAAGCACTCCTATGCTCATAGTTGGGATTAAAAAAAAATAGGACAGCTTGGCACTCGTGATGCGGAGGCTGAAGTGAGGGAAAAACCTTTGTTGTCGATCCGGCATAAAGGAAGAAGAGGTAGGGATATTGAAGAAAGACTCTAGCATGCTCGGACGCTCCGGAGCAGCGACCTGCTCGCGTCAAACCCGTAGCGCTTCACTACGGTTCCCCTCCTGATCCTGTCGTGGTTTCGGGAAGTTGAACCCCGCCAAGTATTACTTTACAGGGACAGTCAGGCGAGTTGATTGAAATCCATGTTAAAAAAAAAGCTCTCAAAGAAACATAACACCAAGCCACGAAGGAGTCATCGCGTCATCCTGTCTCCGTCGCGCCTATGTGTTTATGGTTTTTTTTTTCGTGCTTTTTTGTGAAACATGAATGTAAGATAACTTCGATATATTATTTTTACACCCCCGGATTTTCTAAACTCATGGCAGCGGGTTTATGGTGAAATATGCCTCCGCCACAAGCACCACCGACATCGGTTCCTCGTAGAAGCTTCGCTTGAAATGGCCTTGACCAACATTGATCTGCTGCGAAGACTGTGTAGGTTGGGTACGTGTTGCTAAATTCGCGCAGCGTTCTGCGCACTGTGCCATCGGTTGTATAAACAAGAAATGCCTTTTAGCCGTACAAACAGTGATACCAGACTCTCACATTGCCTGGTAATGAACGATCGCATTCGATCGGGTATGTATACAGCAGACAGACACCAACATATACAACATGGGTCACTGTTCTGACAAGCCAATTGTTGTATCTTTGTAAACTCTGCGAAATGAAGCCGCAGAAGCGTGGTTATCAAACAGGAACCAGTAGAAAATTGGTAGTGCAGATTTTTCATATATTATCGATAGATTCAAAGCTGGCTAATATTGTTGATATTCATTGATTTATTGACTCTTTGACCTCCTTTCCAAAGCGATATCTTTGTAAATGTACAAGCCACAATCAGGTATTTGCAATCAATTTTTTTTTACCTCCAAGCTTTCATCCTATTGCAACATAATGAAGATATCAATCGAGAGAGATGATTGGGCCGCGGGAATCATAGCAAACATTCATACCCGCATCCTACTAATTAAATAATTTGGACGCAAATCTAAACAAATTGAAGCGGATAAAAACCGCCCTCTCCAGCAATGGCATCTTAATTCACAATCTTCAGATTACGCGTTCGACACTCTACAAAATACCAGCTAAGCTATTACTGAATGATCTTCTGCCTCCACTTTCTTTATTATAAACGTGCAGTTCATTAATCCTCAGGAGCGTTATGCGGCGCCACTTATACCAAAGCAAACGTGTGGAGCATGTTCTGTGCGAGGGCATCACGTGAGAATGCCGGTGACCAATGAACCGTCGCATGCTACCCCAAGGCAATAAGTTCTGTCGGGATGAGGCGCTACAACTAAATAGGGGAACGTGAATGTGCAGGCACTTTTGCATTTCTTATATACGTCGCAAAAAATTGGCAGATCCCACGTACGGTGCGAATCGATGATATGCGAAGCACAATGAGGAAGGCCGATATGCCCCTTTAAAAATGAGCACAACGCTACCAGGTGGACGTAACTTATGCCGTACACGACTTCCGTGCCCTGATTATCTTGTTGGGATGTGTCATTTACCTTCGTAGTCTGTTAACGTCACGTAATACTAAATTTTATATATGTAGAGCTAGCGAAACGGCTGCTTGCACGCAATGAGCGTAGTATGTTGTCATGTTTTACATGACACGCATATAATGATTATCACATTTGGACGTGTCATTTTCCTTCGTCGTCAGTTCACGTCACCTGATACCAAGTTTATTATATGTGGAGCTAGCTGAACGGCTGTGAGCGAGCTATGAGCGTAGCACGCAATCATGTTTGGCATGACACGCATATCATGATTATCATGTTTGCACTACTCATATACATTCGTCATTCATTCACCTACCATGATACCAAATTTGGTATATGTGACAGTTGCGAAACGACCATGAGCGCTGCATGAGCGTGGCTTGTAGTCATGACATGCATGTCATGATTTTCACGTTAGGGTCTGTCACTTATGTTCACTATGAAGTCATGTCATACTATAGCAGTTTTGCAAAATGTCATGTGAACGAAACCACTGCAAGCACAGCAAGACCATGTGTAAATCATGACATTCATGACACACATGTTATGATTTTCATGTTATAGCTAGTCAGTTATGCTCGTAATACAGTCATGTTATGCTATACCTATTTTGGTATCGATATCATTATTGAGAAGCCCAAGAAAGCTAAAAGTCGTAAGTGGCTACACAGACAGTCTAGACAGACAGATAGATATACACATAAATTACACATAAATATACACATATACACATACACATATATTACACATAAATATACACATACACATAAATTACACATAAATATTCACCTACACATAAATTACACATAAATATACACATACACATAAATTACACATAAATTACACATAAATATACACATATACACATACACATAGATCTACATATAAATTGATCTACATATAAATTGATCTACATATAAATTAGATAGATAGATAGATAGATAGATAGACAGATAGATAGATAGACAGATAGATAGATAGATAGATAGACAGATAGACAGATAGATAGATAGATAGATAGATAGATAGATAGATAGATAGATAGATAGATAGATAGATAGATAGATAGATAGATAGATAGATAGACAGATAGACAGACAGACAGACAGACAGACAGACAGATAGATAGATAGATAGATAGATAGATAGATAGATAGATAGATAGATAGATAGATAGATAGATAAATAGATAAATAGATAGATAGATAGATAGATAGATAGATAGATAGATAGATAGATAGATAGATAGATAGATAGATAGATAGATAGATAGATAGATAGATACGCTGAAGGTCGCCGAAGTGCACTAAAGAATGCTTCGCATTTAAAAGATCATCCTCGGCCGGGTACTTAACTCACGACCTCATGATCAATCGGATAAACGTTCAGGCTCCGAGCGTCGCCGATGGGACGTTATCGTTCGGAGTCTTAATGCTAGCTTTGTTTTTGTATATGATTTAATCACTATAATGAGAAGTTCAACTTCGCACCCCACGCAACTGTTTGATGTCTCGTTATTGGTACCTCAGATCAAATGCGTCGAAGAGGCAATAAACGGCCTTACTCATCTCGACGCCCACAATACTATGAAAATCATCGATCTCAATAACACCACTGCAGTGCACAACTAGCTGAACGACCAACGTAGCGTTGTAGGAGAAGGTGAGTCTTGAACGCAATCATGACATTTCCAAGAAGAGTGCTGCAAAGGAGTTGGTATCACGGCTATCCACTGGAACTTATGAAGGCCTACGGTGTCTTTCTTAGCCGTATTCTTTCAAGACGAAAGTCTTAGTTGCCTGATGCCACAAATATTAAGCCCCGGGGGTGGTGTTAACGAGAGCTATGCTAAAAATCAACACGGTATGACGTCGCCGAATGCAAGACGTCATTGCGATGTCAGATCGCGTGACGTCATCACGTAACATCTCCGCTTGTTCGAAGAAGGACCCTATCATTGAGGCGTCGCGAAACCAGGTGAGGCACTCAAAGTTTTCCGAGAGGGACGAAATGAGGGATAAATGCGTCGACCTACAAGAAAAAAGAAAAGATTCATTTTGCCTTTGAGCAGTCTTAGGCAAATGGATTGGGGACATATTTTGATGTGAAACAGCTTCTGCTCGGGGCTGTGTTCGTCTCTCGGCGACCATGCGCTCCACCACTGCACATGCACCAACTCTTCCTACTCTCCTCGCTTGTGAGGAGGTTGGGTGGAGTGAGTGAGTGAAACAACTTTATTGAAAATCCGGCTGATATGCCCGGGGAGGGGTTGAGGCTGCCACCCAGGATCCGGCGAAGGACGGTGTTCTCATCAGCTAGCTCAGCCGCGCGTTCCATGTTCCTCTCCCCAGGTCTATCTTGAATCCACAGGCGCATTTCCTCATCCAAGCACCCGTAAAATTGCTCAAGACAGATCAAGTCCACCAGCTTATTCCAATCGTCGTAGACACCTTCTCCCTTCCGCCACTCCACCAAATCGGCCTTCATGATGAATGCGAACTCCTGAAATGTCTCGCCCGTTTTCTTTTGTGCGCCCCTAAACCGGCGGCGAAACGCTTCTGCTGAAAGCCAGAATTTCTTTAGGAGGGCAGCCTTCACTTTGTTATAGTCATCCGCGTCTGTTGCTGGCAAACGCGCAAGAGTGTCCGCTGCTTCGCAGGGCAATACCATTAGTAGCTTTTGAGGCCACGTGGCACGATCAAACCCCATCCTCACACAAGTTCTTTCGAAATTTACAAGGAACAACGCTATCTCCTCGCTCATTTTGTAAGGCTGCAAGAGGTCCCTCATGCTCACTCGTGCGCCTGCCTGAATCTCTGCATTTTCTGTTCCCAGGTCACTAGTGCATTTTGCTTCTGCAATCTTAAGCTGAAGCCGCAAGCGCTCAAGCTCCCTTTCTTGGCTTTCCGCTTCTTCTTTGCGCCTGACGGTTTCTCTTTCAAACATAAGGCGCTCTCGCTCTTCGACTTCTTGTGCCCTTTTCATCCTCTCCTGAATTAGCTCCCAGCACTCGGCGAGCTCCTCCGCATCCGCACCAGAATCCTTAACCGCCTCTATTAAAAGTGGCTTTCTATGTATAGTCGCCACCTCAATCCCCAGCTCCTGGCACGACAGCACTAAAGCCGGTTTCCTCAATTTGTTCAAGTCCATGGTCACCCCGTGCAGACTTGCGTTGCTCAAACTGCCGTGAAGGTACCTCTAATAAACCCAATCCGTCACAAAGCAGCAACTAATCTACCCTTTTGGATAAACATCACCATCTATCCAAAACACCTGGCAGAATCTCTACGGAAAGTGAGCACTCACCAGCATAGGTACCAGGAAAGAACACGAACCGATCCCGCCGCTGCCAACCAGTTGATATGCCCGGGGAGGGGTTGAGGCTGCCACCCAGGATCCGGCGAAGGACGACTCTTGCGACGCGTCTCACGAACAAGTAGAAGATGCGTTTAATTTACATATTTGCAAGAGAAGTACATTGCAGCGAGAGCGTACTGACGCGCCTTTCCATCACAAGGGCCCAGAGCTCTCTCTCTGGACTTCGCTGGCCCGCTCGTCTCGAGCGCGCTCTGAGCCCTTGTGATGGAAAGGCGCGTCAGTACGCTCTCGCTGCAATGTACTTCTTTTGCAAATATGTAACTTAAACGCATCTTATACTTGTTCGTGAGACGCGTCGCAAGAGTCGTCCTTTGCCGGATCCTGGGTGGCAGCCTCAACCCCTCCCCGGGCATATCACGGCATAAAGGGGGAAGGGGTAGGGGGATTAAAGTGAGACACTAGCGTGCTCGGACGTCCCGGAGCAGCAACCTACTCGCGTCAAACCCGTGGGGGTGCCGCTTTCGGCCGCTAGCGTTCCAGGATATGCCAAGCACATGCTGGACCACGTCTCTTTGGTTGCCTGGCTCTCGGCTGATGATTTTGCTGCTTATGGGTGGAGGAAGTGGCAGAGCGCTGGCTCTGCTTTGTTTCTCCACTACCATTATACCGCCACAGCTGTGCGCTCGTATATGATTTGGCGCAAGCTCACTCCGTTGCACTCTCCTAGAAGCGCTGGGTGTTAATTTTGTGGCATACATACGGTATACACACTAATGAGAGGAGGGTTACATAAGCGGTACACAACACATACACCACTCCACACACAAATGAAACATACATGGAAACATACAAATGGAAACACAAGTGAAAACCAGGGCTGCCTCGAGATCTCACATGGTTCTCTTTAGTGGGACATGGTGTACTTTTTTTTCCTGTGCTCATCTATTCTTTTTTATTTCTTCATTATGTTCAACATTTGGGCAGAGTAACTAAGTGGAATGTCATTGCCTTCCTTGCGTCGCCTTTCCTTATTAACAATAAAATAATATTGTACACATACGAGTGTACGCTTAAGCTGCGTACAATCATATACCTTTCTGTTCTTGATTTTTTTTCTTTGCTGTCAGAACGAGAACCACTGAGAGATAATGACCCTTATCAATCTCATAAAACTGTCGGGTTGAAAGTATCGCGCTAGACTTGTGAAATAAAGCAAGGTACTGTGGCTATTATTAATCACGGCTACGTCTTAACACTTGGCTGATAATCTAACTCAAATAAGAAATACGAATTATGTATCCTCTTCTAGTGGGAATCAGGTTTCTGTCTTTCATTGTCTCACGCTTACCTATAAAAAGAACGGCTATAGTTCGAGAGATTAAACACATGTAACGTATTCTAGGTGATCAAAATATACAATATGCTGAAGTGATTCTTATGACAAGACTTATCGGACTATTCTTTCATGCCTATCAATATTTTTCGACGTTTATGGTGTTCTTTTACAATGATTAAACCGCGAGTAGGAATAACCAATGCCATCTAAAGGACCCGATGTTTCCTGGACGTCATACATGGAAAGCAAGCTCATACAATAGAACGAAATATGAAACGACGGCTCAATCTAGAAAGAACACAACAGGAGTTTGCTTGTACTCCTTTACTGGAGTGCACGTCGTTCATTCGCCCCGACGTTCATGGCTATTATCTCAACAGCAATGCGCCTTTCTCCAAGTCAGTCTGCTGAAAGAAACATTGACGCACGATGAATAACATAAAGAACTGCTGCTAAAGATGTCAGGGAGGCCTGTGTTAGGATTCCTACAAAGCTTCTAGCCAATGCGGTCCCTCTCAGACATACCCGAACTACCTTTACGTATAATACAGATTGTTATAGATACGGATCGGGAATCGACGTTGTCCAAATGGTTCGGCATCAGTAAGAAACAAAAGAGTGCTTTGCGTAATTAGAGTTGTGTAGGTAGACGCAACAGTCCCCGGCTGCTGCCCATTATGTGCGTTTCCGGTTTCTGAGTTGTTAAAACACAGAAAGCTTTATATTAATGAGCAAGGTTGCATGAAATGAGGCGCTGGTACATAATATAAGAAAGCCTGCTGTCTTCGTTCAGAGTATTTTTTACTTCAGGTGAACTAAGAAAAAGAGAGAGGCATGGCTTGGAGCTTCCTTTTTTTTCCTTCTAAGTAAAAGACAAAGTCACAAGCCGGTATATAGGCTGAGACGTACTCATGTGCCTGTATATTAAATAAGTAGGAACAATAGCATGCGTTCTAATTACCCTAGTGTCCTAACAACTTGTTTCATGGATGCACATGCACGCACTGTTGGTTGAGGGAACGTCTCAGCCGTAACTCTACTTCACATCATTTTTTTAGGTGGCGAAGCTCCACATAGTTTTAACCTTGTCATGCGTCAGGCGTAACCGGCAGCAGAAGAAAACGAGAAAAAAAAGGAAAACAGTATCTCCCAAACACTATAACAGATGGCGCTGTTTTATATAAATAAAAATACATCCACACACAAACGGCAGTTGAGTGTGGATATTCTAGATGGCGCTGTACCACTTCACTCCAAATGGCTGCTGCGCAGGCTGTGCCTCGGTGCGCAGGAAACGAGCACCTCCCTCAGTTTCATGGATTGTCACCGTACGTGACGGATTGTTGGTGGGGCATGGACGAAGCGGACCGGCGTGCGCGCAGCGCCGCGGTGGCTCGTGCTCGTCGCCAGACAGACAAAAAAGATAGACACACAAACAGACGGACGGACAGACGAACGGATGCATGCATTAATGGACGGACAAACAGACAGACGTACAAAAGGACGGACAGACGCATGTACGGACGTACGGACGCGTGCACGGACGACAGGCGCACGCACACGGACGGACGCACGCGTCGCCCCACTTATCATCATTCCCTCTATGAATATGCTGTTATTTTGATGTTTCGTTGCGGTTTTCTTTATTTGCCATAAGCTTACAGATGGCTGATACTGTGGTAGTTCCTTGCCGAGCTTCAGGTTTGGGCAAGCGTGAGGAAATACGGTAACAACTTGCCCACGTACCGTTTATATCTGGCTCCAACGCGTCGGCGGTGCGACATCTTTATCCCCAAATGATTATGTGGTTGTCATCGAAAAAAAATGCACATGTATGAGATCCAGCTAAATCGTTGATCCATAATCGTCAATAAGTCCTCCAACACAATATTACCCCCTGATTCCCACCTACACTATCATTTAGGTATCTGTATTAGAACAAACTATTAGTGTATTTAAAACTACCTTGGATGTAATTTATCACGATGTTTGTCTGCCTAGACTAGTTCCTTTGAGAACTTGCATATTAAAAGATGAAAATATTTCATTGTGATCCAAGGTTTGTAAAAAAATTGACAGCATATAGACGTAGTAAACGATGACGAGTGGGGCGAAGCGTCTGTCTGTTTGTCCATCCTTATCACACTAGAGCACGCCTGGGACAGACGGACGCTTCGCCCCACTCATCATCAGTCACTGTGTGATTATACTGTGAATTTTTCATCATACAAAATCCACTAACGTCTTGTAATTATAATATTTCCAAGGACATATACACACAACAAAATCCAGTGATCAATTCTCAAAGCTAACAAGAACTGCCTACTACAACATACAACTACGAGAGAAAAACCAACATCCTAAGAAGCTCCGCCCCTAAAAAAAGTCATCAAATTTTTTCTCTCACCCTCCTATTAGGTGCCACCATCTCAGCGAAGTACGACGACGTATTTTTATTGTGATTTCTTTGTGAGACTTTTCGCAATGCCTTTTTTTTTCTTATCACTCAGCTATGAGCTCACTAGGTAAGCACCACTCCGCATTTCAGCCCACTTGGCTGGCGCAATCTATTTCCACGTTGCTACAGTCCTTAAAAATGGGGCGCTGAAAGAAAAGCTGCATTAGAGACTCACCAAAACCGACGACCGACTTCAAACGATGCGCGCCTACCAATTTAGAGTAGCTCCACTTCCGTTCTCGTTTGCCAAAACTTGGCTCCTTAGTGAACTGCATGAACCAAGCAAATCAGATAGCGTGAGCGAAGAGGCGAGAATCTTACGGCAGTTGATTCGACTGCAACCAGCCGGAACAGGAAGGCAGCGAACAGGCAAGCGTGGCTCCCTCGAAAAGTCAACAATGTACAAGTAAAAACAAACACACAGCATACTGCTTCAATATGTAGCCAGTATTTGCAACGCTGAAACTTGCGTGAACTGGTGTTATGGGAGTGAGGAGGAAGAAAGTTTAAGCGGAAAGACAGGGAGGTTAGCCAGTTCTTAGACCGGCTGGCTACCCTGTGCGGGGGGGAAAGGGGTGAGGGGAATGATAGATGTTAAAAAGGAATGTTGCGAAGAGAGGGAGAAATTACAAAAAAAATTGCGACAGAGGAAAGGCAACATCAAAGAGTATAAGACACTAAAGTCTGTCTCTGAGGCCAGTTGTCCGCAAAAAGCGCAGCAAAGCTTTCAAAGCCTTCTGGGCTGAGGATGGGCTTGGCCAATGACCCAGAATCCTTTGTTCCGACAAAGGCCGATTGTCTAGTCTATCCAGAGCTGCAGTGAGTTCTTGTCTTTGCACGTCGAAATAGGTGCACCCACACAGAAGGTGCGCGATGGTTTCTTCGCAACTGCAGTAAGTGCATGTAGGAGAGCTGGCCATCCCAATGAGATAAGAGTATGCGTTCGTGAAGGCCACTCCAAGCCACAGGCGGCATAGAAGAGTCTCCTCAGCTCGAGATATCCTTGGGGGAAGACGAAGCTGCAGATCGGCATCCAAGTTATGCAGGCGCGCGTTTGTGAAGTCTGTCGAGTTCCACTGTACCAGTGTGAGGTCACGTGCAAGCGAACGAAGTCTTGTAGCTGCGTCAGTTCTTGAGAACGGGATGACTGTGTATTGGGTACCATCGTGTGCAGATCTAGCGGCCTCATCTGCGCGGTCATTGCCATATATACCGCAATGACCTGGTATCCACTAATACACTATGCTGTGCTGTTTTTCGGTTGCTTGGTGATGAAGAAGCCTTATTTCAGCTACTAACTGTTCATTAGGTCCACGGCGAAAGGGTGATATAAGACATTGAAGAGATGCCTTCGAGTCCGAGAAGATCGACCAAATTCCCGAAGGTTCTTTTACTATAAACTCCAGAGCTGCACGAATGGCTGCAAGTTCTGCAGCTGTCGACGACGTCAAATGCGATGTCATGAATTTAATTGTGATGTTCCTCGCGGGAATAACCACCGCCCCTGCAGAGCTTACTGAAGACACCGAGCCATCCGTGTAAATGTGAAGGCGTCCGTCGTGCTTCTCTTGCAGGAAAAGTAATGTGGCCTATTTCAGGGCTATGTGCGACGACTTTTAGATGCGGAGCATCTAATACTCGAGGCTTGTAGTGCGGCGCCATCCGCAAGCTTCCTCCTCCTTCTTCCACCATCTGTGCATCCCTTCCTTCTCTACACACCGCGCGCGCTTCACTCCCCCACCATCTGTGCACCCTTCCTCCTCTACACACCGCGTGCGCTTCTCCTCTGTGCATGGCCGCCAAGGTTATGCACTTCAACGTGGCCGAAAAGACCATGACGTTCCCAACGAACGCGACCACCAACTCGTTCACCCGCCAACAACTCGAGAGCGGCGGACGCGAGTTTCTCGACGACGTGCTCAACCGGGATCTCGGCTTCATGCGCGGAATACCAAACACGATTCAGTACTGGCAAGAGCGGCGCAAAGAACTCTTTGCAATGATTCGCCAACTAGGCAGGCCCCACGTCTTCCTCACGCTGTCCGCTTCCGAACTGCACTGGGATCGATTGCTCGAAACGCTCGAGCGTCTGCGTGTGGGTCCCGAAGGGCGTTCGCGCGTCGTAAGCGAACTCACTGCGATGGAGCGGGTGGATAGTCGAATACATGGCGTCGCGACACTCGCTGAAACGCGCAACGCACGACGACCGCAAACACCACCAGCCGACCACCATTCGCGGAACCTGCATCGACCACGTCTTTGCAAATTTCGACCTACGACCGCTGCAACCCGATCCACTCACTCTTCACTTTACCGACCAAAAAGCCATCGTGCTCAAAGTTCGTCGCAATAAATAAACACCGCCCTTTCGCATACGTGTCGTACGTGTTCACTCATTTAACACCCCTCCTACAACCACGTTAACCAATTTAGCCAGCGACCCAAGTAAGTCGCAATTTAACACCCCATTTCACAACCACGTTAACCAATTTAGCCATCGACCCAAGTAAGTCGCACTTTAACACCCCGTTAACCAATTATATGCTCCGCATCCTCCTCAGTGTTCCCCCGAGGGAAGCTGCGGGCAATTTTTTTCTTATTTTGGATGCCACGAATTGTAAGAAGGGCTTTGAGTGGGTGTAGGCACCATAATGGTATCGGCGGCTGTGCTGCATGCGTGAAGTGCAATGGAAGCACTGCGCAATGCTGAGCTACAGTTGCGCTGAACGCTGAGTGGGGCCTGGAAGTTCGAAGCGAGGCTAGGTGATGAGATGGAAGCCGAGCGAAATGTCTTATGTGCATTCTCAAAGCGTCTACGCGGATGTATGCGTTGACCGGATAATCACGCGCAATGATGACAGTCGCTGCTGTAGACGCGCATCTCGGGAGACCAAGGCATATCCTCAGGGCTTGGGCTTGGATCGACTAGAGGACGCGCAAGTTTGTTCTTCGGATCTCGCAAAGCACGGGTAAGCTGTATCTCTGGTCTGGTCTCATCTGTTCAGCATCAAAAAAGACTGAAACGTTTATCTGCGGCGTTGTTCTTGGACGTGAAAGGTGCATACAATAACGTATCACATGAAGCCATTATGGATCTCATGGAAAATGTTGGATTAGGGGGTCGGGTTTACCAATGGATCCACAGCTATCTGAAAGGCAGAACTTTCTTTGTACAGACGGAGAATGGCACAACAACGCACCATTGCAACCGTCGAGGTGTGCCTCAAGGCGGCGTTCTTAGCCCCACACTTTTCAATCTAGCGCTACTCGGCCTGGTTGATGGACTTCCAGAATCTGTCCATCTATCAATATATGCAGATGACATCTGCATCTGGGCGTCAGGCGTAACACGCCTTCATTTGCGTGCCCGGCTTCAGAGAGCGGCAACAATAGCGACAAAGTACCTGGAAGAACGGGGACTAGAGCTGTCATCAGAGAAATGCTCGCTTATAGCATTCACGCGTAAGGCTATGAGCCCATTGTTATTAAAATCAACGGACACACGATCAAGTACGTGAAGACCCACCGTTTCCTCGGAGTCATAGTTGATCGCGACCTCTCCTGGAGCCCTCACATCGCCCACATGAAAACTAAACTCACCATGATCACCCACGTACTGAGGTTTCTTGCTGGAAAAACGTGGGGTGCATCGGTACAAGCAATGCTCCAACTCTACACTGTTTTGTTCCTCGGTTATATGCGATATGGGAGAGTGCTGACATAAATACAAGGGGGTAGAAAAGTACAAGGTTGAGCACACCAATTAACAGTGGTATGATGTGTTGCATACCAGTGTTCAAGCATGGCGTGAAAGCATGGCACCCAGCCGCGGTGGCCTCGTGGCTAAGATGCTCGGCTGTTGACCCGCAATTCGCGGGTTCGAATACCGGATGCGGTGGCTGCATTTTCGGTGGAGGCGAAAATGCTGTAGGCCGATGTGCTCAGATTTGGGTGCATGTTAAGGAACCCCAAGTGATCAAAATTTCCGGAGCCTTCCACTACTGCGTCTCTCATAATCGTACGGTGGTTTTGGCATGTTAAACCCGACATAC
Organism: Rhipicephalus microplus; assembly: GCF_043290135.1. NCBI lineage: Eukaryota > Metazoa > Arthropoda > Arachnida > Ixodida > Ixodidae > Rhipicephalus > Rhipicephalus microplus. Next base: position 143,125 of record NW_027464785.1, read on the forward strand.
CAATAATTAAATCGTGAAAGCATGCCGTAAAAGTATATCGAGAGAAACATGTATACCTTGCGCTACATTTGAGCGGAACTGTTCCGTGCCCCCTTCAGAGACGCATATTAGAAGCTTCAATTAAAGCGTGTACACCACTTCTGGCGAAATCAAGTTTATACGCCAGTGCGTTCGGTAAAGTAACTGTGTAACGAAGATTTAATGTCTGGCCTTCGCTACACTAACTAATGTGAAATATTGCGTAAGCTATTGAAAATCCCGAGCCAATACGTTGCCAAATGTACCTCTTAGGAGACGACTGCCCGGGAAGCTCCTGCCAGGGAGAAGGAACGTCTTTTTTTAAAATTCGTTTGATGTGTGTTGTGCGCCATTTGTTGTGCTTTTGATTGTGCCACTGAGTTGATGAATACGGTACTTGAGCAGGAACTAAACCCTACTACAAAGCAGTCCAAAAGATCTAATCATTGGCAAGTTCAAGCCACGCAAGCGTTTACACCGCTTATAATATAGTCCTGCTGTGCATCACTACTAACTAAGAAACTACGGTGGTCAAGCGGGGAAGATAAAGTGGTTTCTGAAGCAAACAGGATTATTTAATCCAAGGTGCACAGTGCTTTTTCGCTCCTCCGGTCCTAAGCATTACGTTATCACTGCACCGTAATGCACGGCACCTTCACAGCTCACCTAACCGGTCTGTCAGCAGCCTATTCGAGCTTTCAAGACAATAGTCTTTATTGGGATATTTCAACGCATAAATTTTGGCCTGTCTGTCCATATCTCTGTCTGATGGCTCTCCTGTCCAACGATTAAGCCACCCGGCGGAAGTTTTACGCCTTACTCAACGCCCACCCATCTTGATCTGGTGGCGGCGTTCTTACTTGTGAACACTGTCAATGAAAAATTACGCAATCTCCCACTAAAGGGAACCATGTGTGGATGTGGGGCCGCGGAGAGATGATGAATGGCACCCGCAGACGCTCGTCAACGTCGTTTTAAGTAGGTGCACCTACATTCGGAACCTCCAACTGACTAACGTTGCCAGTGACCACCGCTTGAGGCCGGTGACCGCTGCCGGTGACCATGAATATAGTATTGATAACCAGCCGGTTTCTCAACGAACACGCCAGAGATTTTCGAAGGTGATCTCTTGCTTAGATCCCGTGCTAATCAAAGCAGACAGTTTTGTTTCACGAAAACGTATAACACCACAAGACCGACGATCAACGGCTTCGAAGTGATCCTGTGTACTGAGGAAGCGTCCAGTTTCCTTCGCCGCCGACTCCAGAAAGAGAGGAGGAGCATAGGAAAAGAGAAGTATCAAGGAGAGAAAGTGCGTATGTGGCGAGGAATGGGGGGGGGGGGGTTGGATGTTGCGGGAAGACAGCATAAACACAGCCCCCAGCATAGGATGCTTATATGAAAAACAAACTTTACGCATAATTGAAGCACCACATCAATGCGCAAGTATAAGTTTATGTGTTTCTTTATTTAGAAAGTGCGTGGATACCTAATTATTAAGACTGCAGTGTTTATAGGCAGCACTGACAATGCTACGCTTTGAACGAAACAGCGCGTGTTCCCACGCTTTGCTGAAATGACCCAGTGCTGCTCCCTACCAGTGGCTCTGCGTTTTAGAAAACTGCCAAATTACTTCCAGATGGCGCCATATCTCGCGCAGCGCCATCAGAGAGAAGGCTATCGTTTGTCGACGTCTTTTGCAGGCAAGCATGCAGATACGCAGGTACTTTTGATTCAATAGCTAGGATCTGTACTCTACCCCACTGTGTGGGGGTAGCCTATTGGATTATTCAAGGATTTCGCCACAACGAACACTAACTTTATATCCTTTAGGTGCACTATATATTCATGAGCCATGTTAAATATGAAACATTGCAATTATATGTTCTTATAGGCAATACTGACAACTACAACAGCTTCTCAGTAAGAACCCAGAATTGTTCCTCATAACATTTTTTTTTTTGTAGAGACGTGAACACCGACGTGAAGCTCTCTCAATACCAGGCGTATATAAAGATGCGCATGAGTAAATACACTTATGCTAATTACTCCCAACATAGTCTCCCGGCAAAGTACTTTGCGCAGAAAAGTATATTACCATTACCATGACAAATGAAGTCGCTTCTTATGCAGAAACGTTTACTACCTTTCTGAATGGTGAACCTCCAAACCGCACGGCTGACGACAGCTACCATGATAAATAAAGGGACAATCGAAAGAGAGTAACGGGTATATTACAATCACCTGGTACCTACTGTAGCAGGGCTGCTTTGTTTCAATCACCCAGTGCCTGGCAGAGAAATCGAAGCTGTTAAAGGAAAAATTTATCTCTCAGGTTTCGGCCACGGTTCCATCAAACTTGCAACACGGTATAGTTGTGTGCCTTCCCGCTATATTATTAAAAACACGCTGATACGCAAGAACTTGGTCAGGCATTCAAGCAACATAACCATCTTATTTCGTGAGCAAAAAAAAAAGTGAGGCGTTGTTGACGTGCCAAAAGCAGAGCATTTTTCACAAGGCATAATCATTTTTGCAGTGTAACCCAAGTTTTTTCCCATGCCGATACAGAAATTGTTTCGTTCGCTTTTTGCTTTTTTCTGGTTGGATCAAGTCCACCCTAAACAACTAAGAACTGTTCTCAAAGTACATAAGTGACATTTTTTTCTTTAGTTAATGCGTGATTGAAAAATAAAGTGGTGCACCACTACGGTGGTCTAGTGGCTAAAGTACTCAGCTGCTGACCCGCAGGTCGCGAGATCGAATCTCGGCTGCGGCGGGTGCATTTAGAATGGAGGTGGAATTGTTGTAGGCCCGTGTGCTCAAATTTGGGTGCACGCACGTTAAAGAACCCCAGGTAATCGAAATTTCCGGAGCCCTCAACTACGACGCCTCTCATAATCATATGGTAGTTTCGGGAAGTAAAGCCCCACACATCAATAAAAAATTAAGTGGTCTACCCAAAGAATTCATTAGAGCTCATGAATCTTTACCGTTTACTACATATTCTTGAAGGTCTAAATTTTTGTGATACCTTTTGACACGTTTCGTACGTTTAGTTGTCCTTTTCACCTCGTCATGAGTGAAATGAATATATTGTTTTGTTTGAGACAAAATCGTTATGTCTCACGAGTGGAGAAGCTTTCGAGCTCTCGCAGAGCCTGACGATACAACGCGATACCTTCTCCGTGGCGCAGGATTATAGAAGACACGAATGACCGAAAGTAGGTCACAAGTCGCGTGATTCTCGCACGCGGCGCGTAAGTGTGTGTGTGTGTGTGTGTGTGTGTGCATGTGTGTTTGTGTGTATGTGTGTATGTGTGCGTGTGCGCAAGTGTGTTTGTGCGTGTGCGCAAGTGTGTTTGTGTGTGTTTGTGCGTGTGCGCATGTGTGTTGTGTGTGTGTGTGTGTGTGTGTGTGTGTGTGTGTGTGTGTGTGTGTGTGTGTGTGTGTGTGTGTGTGTGTGTGTGTGTGTGTGTGTGTGTGTGTGTGTGTGTGTGTGTGTGTGTGTGTGTGTGTGTGTGTGTGTGTGTGTGTGTGTGTGTGTGTGTGTGTGTGTGTGTGTGTGTGTGTGTGTGTGTGTGTGTGTGTGTGTGTGCGTGCGTGCGTGCGTGCGTGCGTGCGTGCGTGCGTGCGTGCAGTTGGCGTACTCAAAGTCACGTTACCATTATATAGGAGTACGTCATTGCAGGTGCTAGCCTGTTCGATCAAAGGTGACCAAAATTTGCTACCTGAACATGACATCATTATGACGCTTCGTCAAAGGTGGTCCTATCTCGAATGTTGTGCATTATTAGCGAGAACCGTAGGTTCTTAGATGATCTGCAATGAATATTTAAAATACCGAAAGCCAGTGCTTGACCAAATGTGCTTGGAGGAGAAAGAAGAGTTAGGTTAATTTGGTTTTTTATGGCGCAAAAGCAGCTAAGGCTATGCTGCGCCAGACACAAGACTTTCAGGAATGGACGCTAAAAAGATGAGATTTTAAAGCTTATTTAACAGGTTACTTTCTTTCAGAAAGTTAAGCAAGTCAGGCAGAGGTACTAGAGGGTCATCTCCTAGGAACAAAGCAGGGTGTAAAGGTACGTGTTGTTTGTATAGCTTGCTGAAATGTTTTTGTCTCTGTGTTTCAATGGTAGGACATGTGATTAGGATGTGCATAAGTGTTTACGCTTCTTGGCATTTTTCACACGTTGGTTGTTCTTCCTTTGCGAGTAAGAAGTTGTGTGTCAAGTGTGTGTGTCCAATGCGAAGTCGGCATAATACAACTTCAATAAACCGTTGCTGGTGACGGCAGGTCTTCCATTCCCCGAGTGTGGGTTTCACCAGGTGGAGCTTATTGTTCGTGCAGGTGTCCCATTGCTTTTGCCATTTTGCTAGTAGGGCCAGGCGAATTGTTCTCTGGATATCTTTAAGGGGAATTTTTACCTTTGTTACTGTTTTATGGGCTGCCTGGGAAGCATACTTATCTGCTTTTTCATTTCCAGGTATCCCAACATGACTTGGGACCCAGCAGAAACGGATGCAGGTTGCCTGGCTGTTTAAGTATACCATGTTTAGAATGTCGCCTACTATAGGCTCACATTCGGATTTTATATGTAGTGCTTTTAGTGTGCTTAGTGAGTCGGTGTATATGATTGCTTTCTTGTATTTTTCAGCGATGATTTTCCGAACTGCTTCACTCAAGGCATAAGCTTCAGCTGAAAAAAATGGAAAAACTACGAGGTACTTTCACAGAAATTGCGCTTTTCGTCGTCACAATCCCAATACCCACGTGGTCCTCCGTTTTTGAGCCATCTGTGTAAAATTCTTCGTAATCCCTATATTCGTGCTGAAGTGTATAAAATTCTTGGATTATGTGTTCTGGTGGGGTGCTTTTTTCGTTGAAACGGCTAAGTGAAAATTCGCATAGCCGTGACAGGTCAAACCATGGCGGCAGTCTTGGTGGTTTAATAGCGACATCTAGTGATTCAACAGGGATGGTATAAAAGCGGCAGTATTCCTCGAAACGTAGGACAAGTGGTTTGATTAGGTTCGGTTTGTTGAGATAGTGTGAGCTTGAGTCACATTTTGCGGCAATTTCATAGCAGATGTGTTCAGGGGACGACCTTATTCTTATGGGGCAGTAGGCAGCCGCCGCAAAGCACAGACCACGCGTTCGCGTGTTCCCTTTCACAAAGGACGACAGTGTCCAGTGTGCATTTCTTGCTTTAGCTTGAAATCGCGTTTGACGGCCACAAGTATGACAAAATAACGAGTTTCACCGTGAAGACGGCGACTGCTCCCTTCGCCCGCATTATGACCGCATGACAATATGATTACCCGCTGACATAGTTGTTTTTGGGGTGATGCTCCTTAAGGCGTACAGGCTTGTCTGCCGTAGTTGTCTGTCAAGAGACCACCCCTAGTACGCGAAGGGTTCACTAGATGGTGCTCGCATTTCTGGGGATGTTTCGATAAACAGACAGACAGACAGACGCTTCACCCTACTGCTCATCATTCACTCTGTGGATATGCTGTGATTTTTTAGGAGCGAAGCTAGACCGTGGGCTTTGCGTTCCATGTTTGTAGTGTGTAGTAGTAGACACTTGTTTAGTCCTCAGAATGTCCCCTGGATGGCGGTACGCGTATATGATTAATATATGAAGATGCGAGATGGTGGTACTTGGAGTGTTCACTAGATGGACGGACAGACGCATGGATGGACAGACAGACAGACGCATGGACGGACTGATGGATGCTTCGCCCTACTCATCCTCACCCACTCCATGGATATGCTGTGATTTTTTTGTTTCATTATCGCGAGGGTCGTGCCGGTTTGCTGCTCTCATGCACTGTATATATGTACATACATACGTAAGTTTCTTCGACAAACAAATTCAATAACGCAGGAACCATCGCACACTGGTTTCTTCGTTATTCATGCCCAGAGGTCCGATGGCGTTCCAGCGATGTCGTTATCACACCGAGGCAAGGGAATCACCGCGTGATAACACTATCGACGTCATCTAAGCCACCATGTGGAAACCATGTTGTGCGTTCATTACATCATGTGCAAGTCATCAATACCCACAAACCTTACTATCTACTCGAGAAAAGCCAAACTCTTTCAAAGTTAAGCATATGTTACGCAGGGATGCTTATCTCGGCTGCTGACATCTGGCTATTTATGAGGCTACCAGGGCTTCTCGTGCCCTACGACTCTTCGCTGGCCTTAGCGATTTCCTGCTAATACATGTCTTGGTATATGTATACGCGCACACACACTTGTCTAGACCTGTGATGCGCGTGGCAATGAACGCTGTTGTTGTCCGCACCGGCTACCTCACGTTAGCTACAAGCTTTCGATTATGCTTGAATTATGGCTCAAGGACCAAGGTTCAATTTTAACTCAAATACCAAGAACACAGTATTGCTGTAAGTAATCGCATGGTATTAGCGCACTGTATTATATTACTGATCTCTAAATGCGGCACCTCGAGCGGCTGGCTGAACGCACTAGACGAGTGCGATTTTGTCTGTGCTACAACGCACAGGTGCTTCCCAGTGTGGTCTTCTAGTGAGTTAGAATTCTGCTTTCAACAAATATTGAGCGTATTGACATTATATATGATTGTAATTAGAAAGAGCTGCCCCAGAGAGAATCAGACAGCAAGCCAGCGATCTAACACACGTCTGCGCGCTGTTATTGCACATTTCACACATCGACAAACACGCGCGGAGTACGATATTCCGAACAAGGCACGCGAGCTAAGCTAAGTCTATATATAGAACGTCAGGCTTACAGTTCAGGTTCTCGGAACAGGCGCCAGGGCCGTCGTTGAGGCTGCGTATGATCTTTCAGCAGTGAATTCTACGGTTCCACTGTCAGCCGCAGTAAAAAGACAAAAGACGCAGGGTCGCCGCGTGAAACTTGGCTGAGTCTGCGCTGCAGTTGACTGACAGGAGTCGACGATACACGGGTTCCTGTGGCAGGGTGTCGTGTGTTTGAGAACAAGCAGCGCGCCTCAGAAGCCCCATGTCAACCCTCCTGGACCAGCGGAAGAAGGGCAGGTTCAGGAACTTGGCACCTGCTCTCCTGGGCCTACGGCTCGCGGGAGAACGAGTTCGAACGCCGCGTCAGCGGTCCTGGACCAGTCGTCCAGTGGTGGGCGGAACTGTCCACTCTGCTGGCGGGAGTGTCAGGACGTGGCCGAAGTTGCACGGCACTTACTATGCACCGTATGCCCCGCAATGTATTCCCGCCTCGCACTGCCTCAGCTGTGGGTCATGCACACTTGCGGTAGCACCTCACGAGCTGCCGTTGTCTTTCACTTTACCACAGCGCTCCACTCATGCGCGCAAATTGCACATACTTCATCACCGCGCGGCACAATATAATGGTTTTTCGGAATCGTTTCCTCGTCCACGCACTGGATATTACGTGGTTTCACACTGGTGTCCCCTTATTTGCGCAGAACTGTTCTCGGCTTATCACCCCCATGGACGTTACATGAAACATTTTTTTGTTTAGTGGCCGTGTCTACCGCGTCGTCGTTAGCGAGTCGCTCCATCACATGCGCGCTGGGCATGGCTCTGACAGCGGCTGTGCCTGCGATAAGCAATGCGTGCAAGTTTCTGACTGATTCGCACGCTACGGCGTGTTCGTGGCCGAACGAGTTTGGCGTCACGGTTATAGATAGTCTGCATCCGCGAGAGGGCGGGCAATTTTTTTTTTTTTTTGCCGTAGCTCGAGCGGACATGTTGCTTCGTGGCCACTGAACAGTTTTAAACGCGAAGCATTTCTTCGTCGCACGATGTCGCGTTTCGGCGTTGGCGGCGTCCACAACCCCACTGCGCATGCTCGCGTCTCGTGCCGCATTCTCGCTTTTCGTGCCGAGACACGTATGCTCACGTCTGATTGCGCCTTGTGCCCGCCCGAGAACACATCCGCACAACTTTGCTCCAGTAGCCATTAGACAGATTTAGAGTATAGCGTTAGCACTCATTGCGGGCGTAGTGGGCGCCATATGAGTTTCAAAATAGTGTTTGCCTTCCTCGCAAACCAAAATTCACGATCGAAGCCACACCAGGCCAAGGTACAACAGTAGGACATCGAAAACGCATGTTCTGCGGCAGAGAGGACAACAGACGTCTACCATATCTAGCACAATCACTACCATTTTCTGCGATACAAAACACGTCTAGAAGTTCTCGAGCTGTTGTATTTTTACTCCTATCCAGGACCTCGACGAAACTTTGGAGCATACGCGCAGGCTTTGCAATGCGCAGAAAGCTGCGCATTAATGTCCTCGTTCAAGATATTCGCGTGCTGCCTCATTCTATCATTGACGCAGCGACCAGTTCGCCATTCGTCGCCCTTTCTGAAGTCAGCGAGTGAATATTCCATGCCCCCTATTTTTGAAAATTTTGGAACGCATTTCTTGAAACACTCTGTCGACTTGTTCGAACGCATACACTATCTTACAGGGCTGTTTCAGGGCCACCGTTTGGGCTGTTAACCTCCGAGTTTTGGACTTTTAACAACACGAAGAGTGTTACGGTAGACGCATAGAAATGAAAATGGCTGAATTGGTGCACACGATGCCCCGTAGCCTTTTCCTTCACATCGCCACATACCATAAAAACAAAACATTGGCTTAGCAGCCCAAGATGGCGGCGTTCATATGTCTTAGGTAAAACTGCATATAGGCAGCGTTAAACGTTCCCGAATAACGTGGAGAAGCGACAGGTATAATAGCTGCACAGGTATGTTTTCGTGCATTTTAGCTCTCCCCCAAAATTCTTGCTACATTACTTACACCATCAAGATGATTTGATTGATATGTGGGGTTTAACGTCCCAAAACCACCATATGATTATGAGAGACGCCGTAGAGGAGGACTCCGGAAATTTTGACCACCTGGGGTTCTTTAACGTGCCACACCATCAAGACGATACGTTTGAGTGTCTCCATGGGTCTATGCACGAGGCTACATCAAAATAACAAAAACCTAGGTACTGTAATCATAATGGAGCGTGATAATGGCTCGAAAAATCTGCCATGTAGCCGGGCATGGTATTTCAAGAAAAGGAACTCGGGTCCAGTGCTTGTGGAAAATAACTTATCTTTTTTAATGAACTGATTCATGAACGACCTTGTCAGTGCGGATGAAGATGTGTGCTGTCTTCTTATTGAAGGCTTCTAAATGTGCCTCCTAATGCCCGTCGATGCTTCTTTCCTTCCTTATGCTGTCGATGCTATTTTACGTGTTGCGGTAACATCTTTATAGTGGAATGCCTCATATTTACTGCTTTGCTGCTATATGTGTTGCGCTGCTATTTAGCAATGCAAAGGAAGGCGAGAGTGAGGTGTTTCGTGAAAGCCCAAAGAGTTCATGGGAATTCTGAAATAAAAAAAAAAGAACAGACACGCTACGGTTAGGAATGAACAAAATAGGCGTGCACGCTGACAAAGAGACACACTGTAGATACAATGATGATTGAAGAAAGGAAATATGCCAAGTAATCAGTAGTTCAATGTTATCGCAAGGAGTGAAACATTATTTGCCTTGAAATATTTCACAGAACGTCCTTGCCAAACTGTAATAATTATTTGCCGCTTTCTTAGCACACAATCTGCCATTTCACGATAAATCAGGAAATACGTACTAAGCATGCCAAAGCAGCAGTTTACGTGTTGGCCTTTCTGATATTAGATTGTAGTATACGCAAGGTGTGAAGGAACCAAAAGTGGAGGCAACTACAGTAGATTGTTAAGTAGCATAACTTGTTTTAAAAAATTCACTGCGTCGAAACAACACAGCCACAACCGTCGTTCGCACATTTGGATTACTAGCCAAGGAAGCCGCCCTGGTAGTCGACATCGTAGCCGTTGCCTCCTGATCCGTGATCCTGGTTTTCGTAGGTGCTTCCTGAGCTGCCCCGTTGGTAGTCGTGTTTGGCGCCGGCATTCAGGAGGAAGCCGAAGCTGTCGCGATCTCCGTAGGTCTGCTCGTGGCCGTAGTCGCGGCGGTGGGAGCCTCCGTGGACACCGTTTCCGTAAACGATTCCGTGGCTTCCCAGCACGACGCGGCGGCCGCTTTTGGCGTGAAAACCGCGAACTAGCACGCCGTAGCCTGGGTTGAAGCGCCCGATTCCCCGTACAGCCGTGTTGCTATGCGGAGCGGGTGCGTTAGCGGGAGCCACAGAGGCCGGCGCCGCTTGCTGTGCCGGGGCAGCTAGGGCGAGACCCAGAAGAGCCAACAAGACAGCGTAGAGCAGCTACAGAAAAAAAAACATCGGAAAATCAGTCTTAATTGAAGAAATATTGTTTAAGTAGGTGTACATAACCTGTGTCGACTTTCGAGTAAAAATAGATTATCATGGAATCTACGTTGTATATGTCCATTGCATCCTTGACCACACGAGTAGCTGGTACTAGAGATAGCAGAGGTTATACACCACCTGACTGAGAAAGGGCACCAAATTACATTTCAGTGGTTGCCCAGTCACTGCGGAATCATCGGCAATGAACGGGCCGATCAAGCTGCCCGCTCAGCCCACACAGAAGATCATAAACTGCGACTACCACTTTCTAGGACAGATGCTGCACGAAAGCTCCGCAGACTTGCTCGCCAGCAAACCACATCGCAATGGAATCAGCCACACTTCAAGCATGCCCGACTGTACTCGCTTGACCCTACGCTAAGTATTCAAGTCCCGTCGAGGCTTTGCCGAGCAGACCAGACCCTGTTATGTAGGCTGTGGTTGGGCGTTGCGTTTACCAACGCCTACGCTTTCCGCATTGGGATGGCCGACACCGCAGCTTGTGGCCACTGTGGCAAAGAGGAAACAATCCAACATATTCTTTGTGACTGCCTAGCGTATAGTAAACAACGACTATGCCTTCGCAAGGAACTCAACAAATTAGATGATCAACCTCTGTCAGAGCAGGGAATTCTTCAGTATCGTCAGGATGCGACTTCACAGAAGAGGGCCCTGAAAGCGCTACTACACTTTTTGCGATCGACCGGCCTTACTGAACGGTTGTAGCTAGGACGCCCTTCCTGTGTGTGTTTTCGTTTTTTTTTATGAGTGCGCGTGCGTTTTTTTTTTCTCTATCTAACCCCTCTTTCTTGCCCCTACTTCCCCGCCCCCAGCGCTGGGTAGCAAACCAGATGCCAATATCTGGTTAACCTCCCGGCCTTTCCTTTCTCTCTCTCTCTCTCTCTCTCTCTCTCTCTCTTAGATCTTTGCTTCATATCACTTGCTGTAGCGTATAGATACAAAATTCGAGCATAGTAGCAATTAGAGTCAACTGCAAATAAAGGCACCCGTGTAGCCAAGTATAATGCGGGGGTTTACTTCATGGCAAATTTTATATTTAAAGCTATTATAACCCCGATTTTTCAATGCGAAACGCCTTATTCAGTTTAATGTAAAACACCATCCATCTACGAGGGCGGGTGCTAATAGATCTTTGTGATATTCAACTGACAACTGACGGCTTTGCGGTCTGCCGCAGTGGGAGGCGCCGATGAGTTCTTCGATAACTCGACACAAGTTCAGACTCGGAAATGCGCAGGTCACGGGATCGAATGCCGGCTGCGGCGGCTGCATTTCCGATGGAAGCGGAAATGTCGTAGGCGCGTGTGCTCAGATTTGGATGCACGTTAAAGAACCCCATGTGGTCGAAATTTCCGGAGCTCTCCCCTACGGCGTCTCTCATAATCATATGGTGGTTTTGGGACGGTGAACCCCACATAATAATCTATCAATAAAGACTCGGAAATGAGCACTGAAAGCTATAAATGACACTGCATGGCGGAAAGACGCCTTAAGGAGACCCTGTACCGAAGTGGAGAGACCAGTCAGACACGATACGAAAAACGGTAGGAACGGGAAGACGGAAAATGAGATGAAGAAAAATGCCCGAACAGAGGCTGTGTGCTTTAACCGACGTCTTGAAAAGTGGACTTGTCTTCTTCAATGCTAGAAAAACCTTGAAGTCTTGAAGAAAAGTCCACTTGTCGAAACGTCAGCCCAAGCGCACAGCACCTGTTTACGATTTTTTTTCCGTCTGAGTAATATATATCCCAATGAAAAAAGACATAACGAAGTGATGCGATTCTAACAAAAGCTTCTGTCACGACGATTGGTCGTACTGCTATGACAAAAGATGATGACGAGCCTTACGCGAACTGTAACTCTGCGTAGTGTAGACGGTGGCGTACAGTGCCGAAATAAGTTAACCCGGCAACGTAGAATACAAAGCGGAAAGCGGCTTACACTCGTTCCTAATCATGTTGCTAATTTGCATTCGCATAACCTTTACTGACGGGTGCGTTTCGTAAGCGTGTAAGAATACGTCGCTGTCACAAAAAAATCTAACCATCTGGACTGCTAGACAAATACTTCTGTTTAACTGAACTGATATGGGGCATAAAAATAAATAAAGCCGTACGTTCTATTCCTTTGTTCGAACGGGAAAAGCGCATAAGCTTCGAATTTCAAGACGAAATGTGATCTCGTGAAAGAATCCCCACGTCAACTTATCCTAACACCGCTCAAATACAACCACCCAAAAGTCTGTGATCTACTTGCAGGCTATGAAGTCTCAGTGAACCGACAGCTGCTTATCTGCCACGAACTGTCCCTTAACACGAACCACTACCTAAATTATTGACGCTAATAAACCGCCCCAAGCCACGCATGCGAGATGTAGTCTTCACTCTCATATGAGTGTGGCAGCTTGGGCTAGTTGGTATGACATGACGATAGTTAAAGCGCGAAAAAAGAACGACGACAAAGAGACAAGAAGGACACAAAGGACACGAGCGCTAACTTCCAACTCGGAAGTGTCCTTCTTGTCTCTTTGTCATCGTTCCGTTCTCGCGCTATAACTATCGTCTTCACTTTCAGTGACAAATCAGTACAATCAGACAAGAGCACATGATGACGGTATTACATCCAAACAAGAATAAGCCCGTATTGACCTTCCCTATCCTGCTTTACCCATCTGCCTTCGCCCTTACTGCCATCAACGTTTTCGGAAAACGTCGCTGCCATCAGCGACAAATCGGAGCCCAAGCGACACACCTATAGCTCGTATTAACGGTCGTGTGCAAAACAGTGTCAACCTCATAAGCGTGCGTACGGGATAAGGGAGAGGAGGCGGCCGCCCCCCTCAGTCACATAAGAGTGGGAGCGCCAAGTCAGCTATACATTGATATAATAGGGAGGTGGCATTACGACATGGGGGGGTGGGGGTGGAGGGTGTATATTAGTCTATGCAATGAAATAAGGAGTGGAAAAGTTCTGCGCTCAGCCCCCCTTCCCCCCTCCCTGAAAGGAAACCCTGTGAACGCTTACGGTGAACCTCGGCTCAGTTAGAATGAAGCTATATTAGCTGCTTACCAGGCGGCTCATGTCAGTGGTGGTGTCAGCTCTGGATTGTAGCGGGGCAGCGGTGGAAAGCCGCTTTTTATAACGAGACCCGTGGAGTGGCCGGCCCACGCGCTGCAAGCGAGAGGACTGCAGCGGGCTGTCTTACTTGGCCGGAGAGGGAACCGTGCGTACGGCGACTCGTAGTGCCGCGTCCGGTGCAACAACCCTCTCGAAAGCGAAATCACCCGGGAACGAGCGCTGAACGAATGCAGCGGTGAGTGGACCAAGTGTGCACTGGGCTTGCACGAGATGTCGGGAGGGGGCAACGCTGCTGGTTGTCGGCCGTGACCATAAGTGCGGCTGGAGGCTATACGGAGACGGCTGATTTCGCAGAAAACCCAACCTCCGTGATTCGGCCAGGTCTCCTGCAGTGTGAAAGCAGACGACCCGTGTGCATGCAGTCACCGAGCAGGTAAGAGAGCGAGCGGAAACAGGCGATGAGACGATTAAGAAAAAACTCTTAACGACGAAAAGGGGGGCAAACTTCGTGGAGTCAAGATGGCGCCCGACTCGCGCTACTCCGGGAGAGAAAAAAGTGGGCGAGAGAAATCAACGAACAGTTACGAGAGAAGACGTGAAGCGAGCACAGACTTCAACTGAAGACGAATAAACGAGGAGTTACTAGGGCTACGTTTCGAGATAGCTTACGTACCAAATGAAGCGGTGGGAGGCGGGGGGGGGGGGGGTAGAGGTCACCTTTAAATAGTTCCTTGCTGAGCTTTTTTTTTTTTGCCGAATTCTCACCTACGGGTCACTCTTAAGTTCAATGCTACGCCTGAAGAAGTGGCGCTCGCTCATTAAGCCGTGTGGTTCCTTCTGAATCACCGGGTGATGAGTGTGTCGGGGGCACTGTTTTCCATGCACAAACGTGGCGTGGCTAAAACGCACGGCGGATAATAAATGAGATCGCTGCATGCGCAGTTCGTTCGGAGAGGCTCTGTTGCAAATGACCGCTTCGAAGGTCAAGAAACGTTTTCAAGGTACAAACAAGCCTGCTTAGGACAGTATTTCGCGACTTAAAGCCGTTCGTTCGTGTGCAAAAAAAAAAAAGCACGCTAATAGTGGATTTCTAATCAGGGTGCGTGTACGCGCGTCACGCAACTAAATGCGCCTTCCATAAGCTTAAAAACCTGTAACAAAGATAGAAAATTCAGCGTAAGTCAAGTTTACTCTTTAATATTTTTTTCTTTGTGTACATGCTGAGTAAGCCTACTACAAATATCTCATTACGTTTCACAATGAAATAAATTCTTCAGATAGAAGAAGCGCAGAAAACCGAAGCTATTGACACTAGCATTCTTTTTTTATAACTGCTGCGCTTCAAAGGCTGTCTTGAAGATTCCAACCACTCCCCCCGTCACATGGAGGAATACGGCTCAGACAGCGACCATGCAAGGCAGAAGCAGGAGATGCATTTCAGTATAGAAGCGGCCGCTTGCGATTTCCTTTGCATGTGAAATCGTTTCCTGGTGATAAAAGGGAAAGCAACACGAACACGTGGCACTGACGCCTACACACGCCTCCAGTTTTATCGACGTCGCAAACATCTTCCGCACCATGGATACATGTGTGACAACGTCCGCGTTGAGTCAGCTATGTCACGCCGTCAGCTAGTCGATTCTTCTGTAATGCATTAACAGCTATTTCGAGCAGTGCTCGCCTGATAGTCAAAACGTGTGTTTAGAAATTCCCCCTTTTAGAACTAAAATAACAAAACTGAGTGCCAATTTTCAATGTCACAATACAAATACTCAAAGCTGTTTAGCAGCCTTTTCTTGCTGATTTCTCCCAGCATCATTATAATGCATCAGCAACTGAGAAGCCACAAGGAGCATGTGAAGCTACGCGCTCGCACAGCCATAAATAAATAGCTACGAACGTATTTAGCGCGACGAAGTATAACACAACAGAATTGCAACGTTTCACAGCGCGTGGATTGAGCCCGATGAAAGAGAAGACACACAGATCGCCGAACATGCAACTGGCTTTTATTTTTCTGCCACGGCAATTTTCACAAGAAAAAGAACAAAAAATTAAGACGAGCTATACAAAAATGCAGACTAAGAAACAACAACCCATCGTCGATATCACATGTTCTCCGATAAAAGTTCGTTTTATTTGGTCCAAAAACCAAGCTAAGCACATTTTATCACGTTTCAAGATTTTTTAGGCTTTTCTTTAGGATTTTTTTACATGCGAGCACATGTTTGTGACTGAAAATAGGCAGGCACCCAAAATTCCGACCATGAATTCTGAAGTGCCCATCGATAGCCACATGTCTACATAGTACCTGCGTTTCTTAAGACGTTCATTAAGGCACCGTCACGTGTGGTGGACCTACTCACTGAGACAAGATAGTGGTATGAAATAGACTGCGCCTTCTTCACACGCAATCATCATTATGCTTGGTGGGACAAACTCTTCGGGGTCTTGCGTCGAAGTACAACTGACGGCAAAAATCAAGAAGCTTTTCGGGGATTGAAGCAACATTATTAATAATATTGGTTATTATTTTAATAATATATATATATATATATATATATATATATATATATATATATATATATATATATATATATATAATGTGGGGTTTAACGTTCTAAAACCACCATATCCTTATGAGAGACGCCGTAGTGGAAGGCTCCGGAAATTACGACCACCTGAGATTCTTCAACGAGCACCCAAATCTGAGCACACGGATTAAATCGCCCCTGCAATGTCATCTAATAGAAAAAAAAAAAACTGGCCGTGGAAAGATGCACGAACGCGAGAACCAGCAGAACCGCTCTTCACGGGCTTGAGATTCCCGGTATGGCCCAAATTCACCGTTCGCTGCGGGAACTATACACCGAGTGCGTTAGCGCTGTCGCACCTGTTTATTTTGTGGGCGTACTCGAGTAGCTCACTGCGGAAGTGCCGATACTGGCCGGGATCGCGGCACGGGACAACAACAGAGTGGGAGTCGCTTCACGTTATCTACAGCCTTTCGTCTCCCCCATCTCTCTCCCATGCGCAGGGTAGCGAACCGGCTGCTTGTAGGCTGGTTAACCTCCTTGCTGTTCTTTTCCTCCCTCCTTCCTTCCTAGATATCAGAAACGACTATAAGAACCAAGTGGACTGCTGGCTGTTGCGACGACCTCTGAAGAGAGTGCATTATCCAAAATTCATCCAGAACTGCTCCCTAAAGCGAGTAGCGGCATTTCAAAGAAGACGGTAGATTAGCAGAAGCCAGCCACCACTTCTAAAGAGTTTGATTACGCTGATATTGTACATAGTCTCGTTGTTATACTGAATGTAGCCGACGTTTCGTGCTATAAGAGGCAAAGCAAGCCCGCAAAGCAAGCCCGCACTTCGGCATTACACTCTTTCATGCGGAAAGCTGTTGTGCTCCGTTTCTTTCAAGGAACCACTGGTCGCTGCCTTCGGTGTCTATACTAATCTTGTCTCATGCAACTTTGCATTTATGTACCCACCATTAATGGCCACTTTTCGGGCTGCGCGTGGAAGGTTTTTGCTATACCTGAACTACCATACATGTACCCTCGCGTGCCCGTTTTCCCTTCTCATGGCTTCAAAACGATGACTTTCAAATGTTTTTCTCAGATTTCATGCGCCACGCGTATAGCTAATGTTGCACTGCGACTTACGCGGGATTCCAATGATGCTAGCGAGCACGTTTGCGCATGTGCAAAAAGCCAACGCGTTTTATGGAAGATTGGATTAATATTGGATGTGCTTGCCGAAATTGCTGTTTGTATTTGTTGCCTAGGATGAAGGATTCTCGCGAATTATTCAGTACAATCGTTGCCGGCTTGATTGTTGCCTCCTTCACCACCACGAGCATGTGAACAATGGTATCGACGGTGATATCAAAAACTTAAACACGGTTTCTGGTTGCCTTCAATATTAGGAGCCGATAAGTCTTGCAAAACGGAAATAAACTCCCACGCGTGAGCGACTTTAGGACGACTAACTCCCACACACCAACCAATATCTTTTATTATTTCTTATTTCTCCGACCACGCCGGAGAGATCGGCCCACGTGTTCGTGGAGCGAAGCAGTAGAGGACGAAGAGAGTGGATTGCGGTTTGTAATGATGAGAATTATTGATCACGACATACACTTTACGCTGAGCTAGGACAACTTTTCTGTTAAAGAAATCGGGATGCTACTGAGCCGCTCAGCTAGTCCAACAAAAGCAATCGAAAAAAAGCGACCGTTTAATCAAAGTGTCAGGTCTGCGCTGTTTTTAGTAGCAATGCTCCTTAAGCTAGCCGTGACTCATGCAGCCTATCAGGTACGTGCCATCTGGCCTACCGGAAAACTGTCATCATCATCATCATCACGAATTTACTTGCCACGAAAACTGTGGCATTTCCACTTCTCAGCACTGGTCAACTAAAAACGAACAAAAAGGCAGTCCTAACAAATGGCTGTGAAGCAACGGCTGGTGAGCTGAAGACCCCGAGTACGTACGAGAGAATTATAGGTAGTGAAAAAGGGCAATGGCCGCTCCGAGGAAACCCTGAACCAATGGAAGGCCTACGCCAACAACGACTTGCCCGTAAATTTGCGAGAAGTGCAAACGCTTGGTTTCAGCGCGAGCTTCTGTTTCTGTAGTTTGTACGTCCATGTAGCGTCTGAGACTGTATGTGGTCCTACTGTCCACGCCCAGAAACAACCTTTCATTACCTATAACATTCAAAAGTAACCAATTTAGTCTTCAGAACTATCCTGCTACGCTGTTACGAACCTCTCACAGCCTTTGTAAGCGTAGCCAATCATTTTGCGTCGGAAAGAAAACATGGATATAGAAATGCAGCGCTCCGCTCAGAAGACAATCATTTCTTTTCAGCGAATCATGACTGATCGAAGATGTTCGATGAAAATGCAGGAATTCTTCTTCATCGTGATTACAGCTGCAGGGCTCTTGAAAAGAAGGAAGTGAACCAGGGTTGTATTTCAGGTTGGCTTCGACGCTCAGAGTAGGCGCCAAACACCGGGAACCCTCTAGCATGCCGTTAAAGTCAACCAGCACATAAACGAAGTGGGCATCGTGAGACACCTCAACCCTAGAGTACGCATTCGTCGTGTGCAATATCGTTACCTTTGAAATGATCCGGCTGTCTCCCTGCGATAGCATACGCTCGTGAATATTTTCGATGGCCAGTTCATACCTCGCGCCCCCATGCATTCCCCTCCACGTAGGTCTATGCCTGGATTGCTTACTTAACAACTTTACGTGACAGTAAAGGTTCCAAGGTCCTCGATCAGTAACGGCGTACTGCGGGTAATCCTCCGAGGAAAGTTTTCGCATGTCTTTCAGAACAGCAGCTGGCAGGTTGGTAAAGTAATGCATCTTGCCGGATGTCATCACTGTCTCAGAACAGGGCGAAGGAGACGACGTGCTCGCTTCCACTGTGTGATCATCCCGGGAGGTCTCTCGTTGCGACGAGGTCGAATGACTTGGTACTGCAACTTGAGCTACCTCTGACGTTGCAGGTGCCGCGACATCGTGCTGAATCACGGCCGACCTCGAGTCACGGCTCCTGATATGTTTATTCAGCTCATTCAGTCGACTCGGAATCCCAAGAAGCAGCTGTTCGTGATTGGCATCCCTCAACAGTGTCTTAACTTCTTCGAGAGCAGCCGTCACATCTCGAAACGTCAGTGCTCTAGATTCCGATGAGATGTTCTCTGTGAGCGCGGGAGAAGCAGGGGTACTACATCCGGCAACGTAGTGAGTTGACAGTTCCCTGTGTAGGACTTCTTCACCACACCGCATACACTCAACGGCGTGGAACCCGCATTCGTTCTCGTAGTGTCGCAGCATGTCTTCCACAGCTCCCTCATACTGGCAGCCGTGTGCCTCGTTCCAACAGTGTACCTACATATGAACAAGAAAAAAAGTACAGTGTTTCCTGAGCGCCAAAGAAAATTTATAATATGGGTACATACCAACCCGCCCAGCTATCTGTTGTACTACACAGTCCATTTACTAAATTACCGTAATGTATTTGTACAAAGCCACAAAGCCACTTTATTGGCGTAATGGTGTATTGAAGTAACACGGTGTCCTTGTAATGCAGGAAGGCACTGAAGGATGCTAGACAGTCGTCAAAAAATAATGAATGAAAAATTCGATATTAATCGAATATTTTCACTATTCAAACAATGTTGTATAATAAAATGCACATTCGCTTACTCGAGATAATCAGGTCATAGTCGAATGTGTGGTTACAGTCACGAATACTCGATAGAGTAACAAGATTACAAATGCTACGGCATGCGTAAATCATATTCACTGCATAATCCGTGACGCAGAAGGCATAAGGTGGGCGACCACTGCAGTTGCTAATGATGAATAAGTAATCCAAAATTCAAGACAGCTATTGGCTTTATTCCTCTGTGGTTTGTACTGCGAGAACTGAACGTTCCCATTTGCCTGTTATTAGCCTGTTGACATTATCACTTTCCCATACCTTGCCACAATGGAGAGGTAATTCTCGATAAACTCTAATTGTTAAAGTGTTTCCCCATCTGTTGACGTTTAATTTCACAATTCCTAACTTTCGTTTTTGATTTTCGTAGCGCAGCCCTGGTGCCTCAGGAAGCTTTTTAGGACAACTCTGCGATACGTCTATTCTACATTTTGTCTATACTTCAACCTCAGTACACCTTTTTAATGGCCTGTGACTATTCTTCGCATATCACACAACACAATCGAACTACTAGCTTAGAAGTGTGGCAGCTTGGGCCAGTTGGTATAACATGACGATAGGTATAGCGTGCGAACAGAACGACAACACAGAGACGAGTCCTCCGTGTCCTTCTTATCTCTGTGTGTGTCGTCGTTCTGTTCTCGCGCTATAACTATCGTCAGAACTACTAACTTTTTTTGCGCAACTGTTTTCTAGACGACACAGGGACTACGATTTGAACACAGGGAATACGATTGAAATGTAGCAGATGAAGTGCAATTTGAAGGCTTACATCACTGCCTTCAATCAATACAACTAGTTAACTAAAACATGCAATTGCCACTAATACTAGTTTTCTATGCCCCTAGAGTAAAAGAACGAGCAAGTACTCCTCTAATTTGATTGATACTCTGAATTTTTCATACCGTTGTGGTAATTTCAATTGGGCTTTCAAAGGTTGCAGCAGCTCTAAACTCCGAAGTATATAGCGTTGTAGCAAAATATAGCATAGAGCGCGAACTGTAACGCGATCACAAAAACCAACGATTTCACTTAGTACTAAAACTAAAATCTCTCATCATTCATGACTCAGTATAATCAAGTACCGCGAGAACAACCATGGCCTTATGCGTTCTCTTGTTCTTGCGCTCCGTTTACTTGCCCCTCAAACAAAACATTAAGTTTGGGCAATTAAGTACAGGCTCGTTCACTCCGAGGGTGAACGCGACACAGCGTGGCCATCTTGGCGTGGCTGCGCTTCGCAGATAACAGCGAAGCGACGCGTGTGCAAAGAGACTGGGCATTATTAGACACTAGAGAGTTTTAGTACTGCGGAATGGTGCTACGTACGCATCACGCAAGCGCCTTGCGTTACGTGGCGTCGTTTGCTACTAATCGGCTTTTAGTACGCCGTAGTACCGGCGTACGTAACAAGCGTGAAGCGTGTTGCACCATCTGGTAGATCAAAATAGAAGCACGTGTTGTTGACAGCCAATGTGAGCCAATCCAAGTGTTATAGCCAGATTATGGCCATATTTTAAGCCACAGAGCCGGTCGGTGCTTGCCTTCGGTGCCGCCATTTTGCAAAACGAAGTCTCGCGCTGTCGCGAACTTGTTCGAGAGCGGCGCGATCACCTCATACGTACGCACGCACGCATCTCATGCGTGCGTACGTAGCGGCTGCGTACGTAACGCGATACGTGCGCGTTGTGGTCTGCGCATGCGCACTACACAGAACGTGGCGTCCTTACGTACGCAACGCCGCCACGTACGGAGCGTACGCAGTACTAAAACTCTCTACTTTTAATTGGGCGTACGTAAGGAGTCTACGTACACGGCACGATGCGTTGCATACGCTGCATGAGAAGCGCCCGAACACACTTTTAGTTCACCGTATTGACCGTACCAAGATACGTTTGGTTCAAGAAGATGTACGTTATTAGAAATTAAGCAACCTTTAGGTGCTTTTCAGCGCACTCTTGCGGTAGCGTCCGTCATAATGGCCAGTAGCATCCAAGCCAAGGCGAATCATTTTGGATCAATGGTTCACGTCGGTTTGTTCCGGATGCCTAAACGGATCACTAGTTTGTACTTCTGATAGCAGCGTGACATCGTCCCTCAAAGTAAAATATACTCGATTTGGGCGCGGCTTTGTTGTTCTGTGCATTCGACGCCATCGCTGCCATTTGTGCTATCTGGTTCCTATTTCAATCGAGATATCGCGAGAGCGTCACGCCGCGTACGCTCCCGCCTCGTCACGTTTACGCACGCCGCGTTTTTTTTTTTCGGCGTATGCGCTCATCCATGGAGTAGATACGTTACGTACTGCGCCTGCGCACTTCTCTCTCTTAGCCACGTTACGTACGTAGGCTCGTTTACGTAAGCCCAACTAAAAGTAGAGAGTTTTAGAACTGCGTACGCTACGTACGTGGCGGCGTTGCGTACGTAAGGACGCCACGTTCTGCGTAGTGAGCATGCGCAGACCGCAACGCGCACGTATCGCGTCACGTACGCAGCCGCTACGTACACACGCATGAGATGCGTGCGTGCGTACGTCTGAGGTGATCGCGCTGCTCTCGAACAAGTTCGCGACAGCGCGAGACTTCGTTTTGCAAAATGGCGGCATCGAAGGCAAGCATAAACCGGCTCTGTGGCTTAAAATATGGCCATAATTGGCTATAACACTTGGATTGGCTCACATTGGCTGTCAACAACACGTGCTTCTATTTTGATCTACCAGATGGCGCAACACGCTTGTCGCTCGTTACGTACGCGGGTACTACGGCGTACCAAAAGCCGATTAGTGGCAAACGACGCCACGTAACGCAAGGCGCTTGCGTGATGCGTACGTAGCACCATTTCGAAGTACTAAAACTCTCTAGTGTGTATTGATGCGTAAAGTAAGACTGGTGCACTCTAGCGCTGCAATAGCCAAGCCGCGCCACCCTGCGTCGCTTCGCGTTGATGCGTGGACGTGCACTGGCCCTCCGTCGAGTAGTCCCATGCATTTTACATCGTGCCCAGCCTAACTGTGGACGAGGCTGCACGTGAATTTGACATTCGGAATCACGAGTTTCACATTGTTTGGTTCAAAAACATCCTGCAATGAAATTTTCCTAGAAACGTGAATGAACTGCTGCATATTGTCTAGAGGACGAGGAGCGACATTATCGTCATCGGGGATTAGCGTAGTGCATTGGGAATAAAGAAGAGGTGGGTGGGCGGGCTTCGCTATGGGCACAGCGGCTCGTCTTTTCCTCAACATTTTGGTGCCGAAACCCGGGATCGAACCAGGGACCTTTATATGTGGAGGGAAGGAGGAGCCACCGGGCCCATAGCGAAGTCCACCTCTCCTTTAATCCCAATGCACTGCTCTAATCTCCTATGATGATAATGGCGCTCCTCGTTCTCTGCACAGTTTGCAACATGAACAATCACATGAACAATTTTCAAAGGAACGACAAATACCGCTTCCTCACCTTCAAGGCGTTGAATTTCGTGGCAGGGAAGTCAAGAACAAAGAGCTTAGCCTCCTCGAATGGCTCTTGATCCAAGGGACAGCACCCCCCACTGTAATTGGCTGCGTGGCACGATTGGCACAGAGTGTGCGCGCACGGCAGCGCCAGCATCCGCTCGGGAATCATGCGACAGAGATCGCATACGAGCAGACTGGGCACATCGTCGACAAAGCGAGTCGGTCGCCAGTTGACGCCGGCGACGGCGTGGTCGCGAAAACGGTGCACTCGTCCGAGATCCGGCATGTTTGCTCTGCGCAAGCGAATGCTTCGCTGGCACAAGACCGGCCCCGATATCCTATCACCGAGCTAATCTCTCTGCTCGGTGGTCGCGTGCACTTCTACTGTCGCGTAGCAACAAGGAGATATAAAACGGCCCATTCTCTTGCGATAGCGTACAGCGTATCACGTATTGCGGGTACTATTCCTCTGCAGTGCATTCATTCCGTTCGGTGGTGTAATGCCTTTAAATACGACCCATTTCTTAGCATACCATAGGAACCTTGACTCTATCTATCTATCTATCTATCTATCTATCTATCTATCTATCTATCTATCTATCTATCTATCTATCTATCTATCTATCTATCTATCTATCTATCTATCTATCTATCTATCTATCTATCTATCTATCTATCTATCTATCTATCTATCTATCTATCTATCTATCTATCTATCTATCTATCTATCTATCTATCTATCTATCTATCTATCTATCTATCTATCTATCTATCTATCTATCTATCTATCTATCTATCTATCTATCTATCTATCTATCTATCTATCTATCTATCTATAGATCCTACGTTGGGGCACAACCATCGTGGACAACCCTTTACAAGGCACCACCTTGGCACCAGTATACTCAAAGTACCTGGTAAGTTTGAAGTATGCGCACAACTGCTCAAGATAAGCGGACGTTGATTCGGCATTTTAAGCCTGGCGCAAAGAAAAAAAAGAATAAGAGTGCAGCATAGGGTACTTGCCACCTCCTTCGTACTACCCGCGGGTTTTATGTCCGCGGGTTGTAGAATGTCCGGGAATATTTTGTTTTCTTTTTTCTTCTGAAGGTGTTGTCAAGTGGTAGGCCGAGGAAGACAATATTTCTAAGCGAATCCAAGTGAAATAAATATTAGAGGATTATTGTAGTAAACAGAGGGTTGTATATACGTCACGATAAAATTAGTCCAACTGCTGCTTTGAACAGGTTTATGCGATTGAATATAACAAACTTCCCGCAGAGACCATAATGGCAAAACCTATTTTCAGAAATTATTATTTGACAGACGGGCCTATATACTTTTGTAATTTTGTATATTTTTGTATATTTTGCATAGGCTTTGTATATTTTTGACAGATAGGCTGTTATATATTTTATTTCTCTTCGTGATGATCGAGCGTAACTATACGCTAGCGCACACGAGGCATGAACTTTTGAAAGCGAGTAGACATGAGTTACAGACTTCCTTGGTGGCCACATAGTTCTAAAAAAAAATCAAGCGCCGGTGAGTGAACAGAAAAGCGGGCGTACACAAAGCGAAGCTCTTCGAGGTACGCTCGACCTGTGCGTGCTTGTACGTGCCACTTTCCGATAATTGATCTTCTGCGGATCGTCCACTTATCGGTGGTCAGCAGTTTCCGGCATGGTAGGCGCACCTTTATCAGGGTCTCTTTGTCATTTCTCATGGCCATATTCCATTATCGGCTTCCGCAGTTGTATTACACTCTTCCACATCTGGCCATTGCTTTTACCTGTAGCAACCGATGCGGGGCGGTGCTAAGCAAAGGCTTTACGTGGGTCCAAGCTCCGGCATGGGGGAAAGAAAATCTAGGAGAGAGCCTTGCGCGATGCGACAGAAAGAACAACAAGCGGTAGGTCATGCACGCGTCTCAAGCCACGGAGGAAGGAAAAAAAAAAGAAAGTAGGGAGCATTACGTCACACGAATGAAGCCCACCTCGTCGGCCCAACACGTGATCAGAACGTCAGGGCGTGCGGTTGGCTTTAGTACTCACGGCGGCGTTCCATTTTCGAAACTCCTGTGCGAGCCGACCGGTCTGCGCCGAACAAGCGTGGAGGAGGACAAGAACAACAAGAGAGAAGGCAGGGAGGTTAACCAGGCACATGCCCGGTTTGCTACCCTACGCTGGGAGAATGGGGCATAAAGATGACAGAGAGAGAGAGGAAAGAGAAGAGAAAGAGAGAGAAAAAAGTATGCTTTGATTTAAAGCTACCGGGTGCCTCACCGATGACTCGGCAAGTCTTGTTGCTTAGAAACCGTAATGTTCGCGATGCGCGCGTAACCAGATCGGAACGTTTTAAGATTATCTGGATGGTTCTTGGTCATTCGGCGTGGTTTGCGCAAGGCACAACGCACAGTGTAACGGGGCGATAACAAAACAGGTTGAAAGAGTGTCCCAAGTGCCCTCACTCAAAAAAGCATCATTGCGAGACTTAAACAGAAGATGAAAGTTGAATTATATGTGGGGTTTAACGTCCCAAAGCTAACGTAGGATTATGAGAGACGCTGTAGTGGAGGGCTGCGGAAACTTCGATCACCTGATGTTCTTTATTGTGCATCCAAATCTGAGCACACGGGACTGCAACACAGACGTTCGATGTGAATGTAAGAAAGTAAGCAATAAGTACAAGCAATAAATCACAATAATTAAGCAACAAAAATGCAGCCCCCTTTTTCGTTTAAGGGGCCCTGTGACACATGCCAAGCGCGTTGTTTTCATTGCTTCGTCTCGAAGTGCGGAGTCATTGAGTTTCTCACAATCATACCTAGAGGGAAATCTAGCGCTATTGAGCTGCTGAATGCAAGAAAATGAAGAGATATGTGAGCCTCAAACCTGACTTGGATTTGTGTACCTTAAAGACGCGTCTGGCTTTACGTTAAAATTCTCAATTTTTTTTACTAAAAGAGCACGTGATAAGCTATTTATTTTTTGGCATTGCGCAGAAAGGTGTAGTATTTGACACTAGTACCTGCTACGTTGATGTACAATTTTACGAAGCGCAATAAATAACCAACGGCCACAAAACTTGGCAGGGAGACGACAAAGCAACCGTTCTTTTCGCCACTTTTATGTCATATGTTTGTTTCCTTCGCCGTTTGGTTGTGCCATCACGGTGAGTGTAGTTTTATTTTAAAATATATTACACGTGAATGAGATCCGCCTCTAAAGATTTTGTTTTAGAGATGCATTATTTACGCAGTCGTATTCACTTTTGAGCTTAAGCCTCACTCAACAACAGCCAACGCAAGCCTCGCCGACACATATGTATACCATCATTCCCAGAACTCCAACATCGCCCTTTAAGAAATTCGCACAGACGGTGGCGCCACTCTTTCCTCTGGGTATTTGTACGGAAGTCTATGTGTGGAGTGCACCGACATTGGTGCGCGAGCGGCAACGCTAAAAACAAAACTGTTATAATCTAGAGCAACATACAATGGTTAGTAATCTTATTAACACAGCTGTTATAATAGTTCTACAGATGACCCACCACGTGTGTCTCAATGAGTGAGACAAATCGGATGTTTTTGTGATCAGAATTCCGATGCTTCATCACGTGGTAGTGGTGACATAGGTCGAGCGTTTTGATTAGTTCAACGCGAGTAATTGCACGTAGTATTCATACGGTCCGAGATTGGTCATGATAGTATACACTAACAATTATAAAATCACTTTTTATACTTCCTCGACACAAACGAATTTGTTTTTTTTTAATATAAGTGTACAAAAATTCCGAAACGGCGCTATGAGTGGCTATGCAAGCTGTGCAATAGACACCACGGTGCGGGTCATCCGGTGCATCTTGTGAGGCGGGCGGGGATCAGCAGCGGCCTTTGACTTCAGCGAGAGAAGGAAATGCGGTAGCGAACATTTTTTTTTTTCACGTCGTCGGCGGGGGTTTGGAAGTTGCAAGGCTGAGCTATCGTTACCATGCACCAAACTTAATCAATCTTCTTGCGTTCATCTCAGTACTCGGCACTGCACGAATTACAATTGTACAGAGTGCAGATCAACGTTAGTGCAGACGAAAAAGCGTCACAGAATCCCACGACATGAACGACTTCAGGGCGTGCACTGCATAGTTGAGAGTTTGTAAGCCATCGTGTGGCTTCTGTCACGTGGTTCCAAACAGGACTGTGCTGTGTGCATGCTCGCGCGTTCTATGCCAAGCGCGCCACGCAGCTCAAGAATGTGGTTGGTGCTGTCCCTTGAATCAAGATCTGTTCGAGGAATGATTGCGTCAGCTATGATCTGCAACGAAAACAGCGATCGCATTTGAGGGGATAAAATGCTTTCTGGTCTTTATTTTAGAAAATAGTTCAATTACTTCTTTGGTTCCTCTGCGCATCTGCAGCCATATCAGTTTAAGGCTGGTCTTCGCATGCCGGCAAACTGTAATACTTATTAACCATCTCGGAAACACATAACAAATGAGGCAATGCATCCAGGGGGAGGTACAGAAGATCCAGTACGAGAGCATAAACCTGAGCATTGTTGGCAGTGACCGAAAGCTGCAAAAAGTTTTAGAATCGAAAGATAGTTTCTATGCACTGTGAGAAAAAAATATGAATATATGTTAGCTTTGAACAACGTTGTCAAAAGGCAGCACGCAGGATATTCAGCTTATATTGGTGACGACCACTCAATTCTTGGGTTTACAAGATGGCGCAGCACTAACAAAAGCGCACTGTCGAATGAACATGCTTCGATGCATAGTGAGACTAAACGGACTATCTATCACACGCAATCTATATACTTTGATAGATAGATAGATAGATAGATAGATAGATAGATAGATAGATAGATAGATAGATAGATAGATAGATAGATAGATAGATAGATAGATAGATAGATAGATAGATAGATGAACAGATGGCAGCTGTACTCCTCCTCCTATCACAAAGAATATTTTTCCTCACCTTCGCGAACAAAGATATGACGTAGACATGTCAAACCGGATATGTTCGATTTTTTTCTCTTTCCTTCTTTTGCCTCTAAGGTTCATTGCTGATACGAAGCGCAAGAATGCGAGTTTCCGGAAGGCTTTAAAATAATGCTTTGACACTTCGAGAATGAATGCTCATTTCACACCATGGATCGAGTGTTGCCGACGTGGTGAGGAAGTGCTGCACAGGGGACGGCAAACGCACTACGTAGCCGGATGCAGTGCCACTGTTTCAGCTGCACGCACAGAGAACGAAACCTCACTGGCATGTAGATCATTGACACTTCAAGACGTGACGGCGGTGCTTGAAGAACTGAAGAGGATGTTGAGGGACGCCAACCACGAGCAGCTTACCCTTCAGACTCAAATGAATTATCTGATTGAACAGAGCAGGAACCAAACTTTTAGGGCGGCCATTATCGTTCAGGATGCCGCGCCACCTGCAACGTCATCAATGTCTCATTTGGCGGCACCAAGTCGTTTCGTATTGTAGCGAGAAAGTCTCGGCAAGATCTGAATGAAGATTCAAGAACGCTTTCCACAATCCGGTCATGCTTGAAGATATATAGGGTGGAAGCGTCCAGAGGCGGAACCCCTTGTGGACCTGCCGGAAGAAGTTATGAACACCATACAAAAAATATCCGCAAAATATTACCCGCTGCATGTCGTTGCCCATATCTAGTGTGGCGTTGAATATCATTAAGAGTTAACCGGATCGTTCTCCACTGGAGCTACTTGGAGGGAAGTGCTTGGTACCGTGAGTTATGTTCTAACTCTCGAAAACGTTCACCTGTACGAGTAGGAATACTCCAGTTGCAGATTTGTGGAAATAGCAGTGTTACACATGAGGGCCGCGTACTTTGCAGTTGAAGTCAACTCTGAACGTGATTTTCGTTTTGATATATTTGTATACATTAGCTTTCATGGGATGCGTGATGAGTATGGTGGCCCGACGCCTGTTTTTGCTGCCAAAGTATACATTTTGACAACGGGGCAAATCATTTCAATGCATACGTATGAATAGGCAAGTAATTGTAATAACGATAGAGTTTCATGGGCACATTCACGCCAAGTATGTCTTTCTTCCGTGACGCGATGGAGTGTTCTGTTTGACGGAGTAAAGCTGGATATCGAGCTTCGTCATGAAGAAGAACGCGTGGGTGGACACTCGGGTGCCTAGAGTTTCGGTTATATTGGCGAGTGTTTTATGCCTGTTTTTGTGATGATTTGTTATAAAGGAATTTATTTTAGAGCGCCAGATATATGTGAAACGTAGTCTGTTGTTTGATTGCATGCACACTGTTTGTTTGTTTGTTTGTTTCTCTGGACTCATGGCTCACATCCACTCAGGGGGGCGGGCCAAGAAAGCGTAGTGCATTTTATTCTGTGAGCAATATAACCATGTGTAATGAATTTGTATTATAATATGACTAATGTAAGGAAAACCACATAAAACGATCAAACAAAAAATATAAAAGTCTATTTGATAAATTTTGAGATGCACACTGCACTGCCTAACCTCTTTTTGATTTGATGTGCGTGGGATGCCAACTGAGATGAAGTTGTCATCAAAGTTCCAGATTCTGAATTAAGCACTTGGTTCATATTTTTCATTGCATTTTTAAATAATCTTGAGAACATTGTTGTCATTCAGCTCTAGTTTTTAAAGATTTCTGTTCGTTTTTTTCTGGTATCTTTTCTTTTTTTTATTTTATTCCTTTAAGCCCACTAGGTGAATAAATAAATGTAAAATAAATAAAGAAATAATAAATAAATTGCAAGAGTGTGCGTAACTATAAACGAAAGCACATATTTACTTTTAAACAGGGGGTCTGGGGCAGTAGTCTATGTCAGGAATAATGCACGTTTGCACTGCAGGTTGAACGTTCTAGCAGCTAACTTATTTTGCTCACGGTTCGTCCTATGTCAGCGGGGTGTACACGAGTGTTTCCTCTACACTAAAGCGGCGGCGCTCAAGGTCACCTCTGCGGTAATTTCAACAATGCTCACTAGATGGCACGCCGCCACCCAAGACATAGTGCCTTCTGAAGGACAATAGTTGGGCCGCGAAAGTGTTTAGTATTTGTATAGGAAGAGCGTGGACACAGAGTGCAAAAAAATAACTAGGAGGCTCACTAGTAAATATACGGCTGGTAGTGTGGGCAAAATGGCAACAAGGAGCATTAATCGAAAAATCAGAGAGACGTAGTGGATTTATTGAATGACAGCGATGGATAGAAGCTGGCTTTCAGTAACTACAGAAGGGGCAAAAATGAAATAAAGAGGGAGAAGTTTTATGATAATTCAAGGGGAAGCGACTTACTGTTCAAAGCGACGTCTAGTTACCTTAAAACGCATTGTCCTAAAGCGAGATTCAATAAAGAATAACAACAATTTACTTGCTGTGGGGTGTTAAGAAAACGATGGAACTTGTTGTGATTGAATGCGGCGGTATACACCCAGGTATATGTGCGGGTACAAGCCTAAATGAGGCTTTGTGTTTCGGGGACAAACGTGGAAAGCTGAACACGTCTGTGATTGAAGCAAGAAAGAGACGGTTAGAGTGCTGGTGGCAGAAAAGTTGAGATAAATGACAGAAATAGTGGGAAAATAAGGTCATTCTACCTGAACAGGCAGAAAGTTGAAACATGAATGTATTCTTCTTTGTTATACTACCATCAATATAATCGAAATAGATAAGGCATTTGGAGCACACAAAAATAAAGATTTCCTTTCGTTTTTTTTTCTTGCGAGCCTGGTGGAAAGATGTCCTCACCCAGTTATAATGGGGATGAGAATTTATTTACAGCGCAACACCTGTAAAAACAGGACAGGGAAGGAGCAAAAGAGAAAGAAAAGACGGCGCTGTGCCTCTTTCGCTCTTTCCCTGTACTGTGTTTTCTGGTGTTGCGCTGAAAAGGAGTTCATGATGGATCCTAACAAACTGGCCAAACTTACCGTCATTAGAGGGACGCTCATAGCATCCATTGATCTGTGGGTTTTCGATGGCCCGCGCACTCACCTCATCGAAGTTGTTTTGAAAGAAAGGAAAGTAAAGAGAAATTTGATTGATATGTGTGGTTTAACGTCCCAAAACCACTATATGATTATGAGAGACGCCGTAGTGGAGAGCTCCGGAAATTTTGACCACCTGGGGTTCTTTAACGTGCACCCAAATCTGAGCACACGGGCCTACAACATTTCCGCCTCCATCGGAAATGCATACGCCGCAGCCGGTAATCGAACCCGCGACCTGCGGGTCAGCAGCCGAGTACCTTAGCCACTAGACCACCGCGGCGGGGCAAGTAAAGAGAAGAGTGTCTCGTCTTAACTGTCTCTCTTTCAGGATCATCTCAGCAATGCCACACGGGGGATTCGTAGTGGGGGCGAGAAAAAAAAAATGTCCAAGACAGGGGTAAAGAGAAGGGTGTCAGTGGTGTTTGATCTGGGTGCGCGCAAACGAGCAGCGCCTTCGAGTCAGGAGGAAAAAAAAGCCAGGCCTGCGCGGAAGGTGCCGTACAGTCACAGCGAAAGCTATAAGAGCGGCCTTCAGAGCCTTTTCCAAACACTCATTGGGTAACTACTGCGAGCACAGAGAGAGAGAGAATAAAATGAGGGAAAAGCAGGGAGGTTAACCAGAAAATGGAGCATCCGGTTTGCTACCCTGCACTAGGGGAAGGGGGAATGGGGAAGAGAGATTGGAAAGAAAGCGAAGAGGGAAACAGACGCGCGCGAAAAAAAAGAGGGGGGGGGAGCTGGGGTGCTACAGTCTATACAATAGGCCGCTGCCACGCAAAAAGTTCAGTAGGGCCTTCACTGATTTTCTGTGAGCACACAAATCATGTCGTCTTTCCAGCACTGATTGTTCAGACAAAGGTCTGTCGTCAAGGCGAGCTAACGCAGCAGCTAGTTGCCGTCTTTGCACGCTGTAACGAGGGCAGTGACAGAGAACGAGCTCTATAGTTTCATCGCTGCCGCAATGACCGCAAGCAGCACTGTCTTCCATGCCGATTCGGAAGGCGAAAGCTTTGGTAAAGGCGACACCAAGCCATAGTCGGCAAAGCACCGTTGTCTCGAGTCGGGAGAGTCCAGACGGAGGCCGGAGTCGACGAGACGTGTCCAGTCTACGCAGTCGCGTGTGCCGTAAGCACTCAGTGTTCCACAGAGATTTTAATTCTGCATCAGCGATTTTTCGGATGGTCATTGCAGCATCAGTCCTTGAAAATGGTATAGATTTTTCTTCACCATCTTCGTGTGCTGATCGGGCAGCTGCATCGGCATGTTCGTTGCCCAATATGCCGCAGTGACTTGGAATCCACTGAAACGTGATTCTGTGTCCTTCGTCGAAGAGGTGGTGAAGCAGCTCTCTAATTTCCAGCACTAGTTGTTCATGAGGTCCCCGGCGTAAGGCGAATGTCATACACTCTAGTGCTGCCTTAGAGTCCGTGAACACGCTCCATTTCTTGGCTTCTTGGTGTTTAATGACTTGAATTGCGCTACGTAGAGCAGCAAGTTCCGCAGCTGTCGATGATGTCTGGTGGGACAAACGAAACTTCACCGTTGTCGCTGTTGCAGGAAAGATCACCGACCCTGCAGACCCATCCACTTTAGTTGAAGCGTCAGTATACAGATGAGTATGGTCACTGTATTTCTCATATAACAAGAGAAGAGAAAGCTGCTTTAGCGCTGGAGATGAGAGCCGGGCTTTTGACCCTATGCCTGGAACCGTGAGTTCCACATGTGCACAGGTCATACTGTGCACATGTGGAACTCACGTGCATACTCCATGGGGGAGTTGAAATCCTCGATGGAGTTGTATATCCCGCAGGAATGTGTGTGCGATATGACAAGACTGTCTGGCAGAATGAGGCACGAGGCCGGGCTTCTGGCAGTGAAGCTAGATGATGGGCAGGGGCACGAGTAAGATGCCTCACGTGTGCTTTGAGCACTTCCATCATGATATGCGTCTTCAGCGGGTAGTCATTAGCGATCTCGATTGTCTCAGCTGATGATGAACATCGCGGTAGCCCCAGACAAACTCGCAGAGCCATGGCCTGGATGCTTTCGAGAGTACGAATGTTGGTTCTACAGATGTTGGTCAACACAGGCAAACTGTAGCGCAAATAGCCAAGAAAAAGCGTCTTGTACAATTGCATCATTGCATGTACTGAAGTCCCCCAGGTTTTTCCTCCGAGATACTTGAATAAGTTAGCAATTTCTGTCAGCCTCTTCTTCAAGTGGGCCACATGTGGGCCCCAGCAGAGGTCTCTATCAATGAATACGCCTAGAAATCTGTGCGTCTTGACATACGGTATGACTTGGCCATCGATTGATATAGCGTATGGTCTCATTGGCTTTCGACTAAAAGCAATCAATGCACATTTCGCTGGCGAGATTTTCAGACCCTGGTCCTTGAGGTACAATGATACCAACGTCCCAGCTTTCTGAAGTCTTGCGCGTACCTGAGGCCTTGTCACGCCAGATGTCCAGACGCAGATGTCGTCAGCGTACACGGATAACTTGACCACACTTGGTAATCGTTCTACAAGACCAATGAGAACGAGGTTGAAGAGGGTTGGACTCAAGACGCCACCTTGCGGGACTCCACGATGCGTTGGGTGTTGGGAAGTTGGACCATCTGCAGTGTTCACAAACAAGGTCCGCCCTTGTAAATAGCTGCGTGTACAACAATACAGTTGCCCGCCTAGGCCCACTGACTCAATGGCTTCGAGGATGGCGTCATGTAGAACGTTGTCGTATGCTCCTTTTACGTCAAGGAACATGGCTGCAGATAGTCGTTTACCTGCCTTTTGTTGCTGGACATATGTGACAAGATCTATAACATTGTCGATCGAACATCGGTGACGGCGAAAACCAGCCATGGCCTTCGGATATATCTCATAGTATTCCAGGTACCATTCAAGCCTGGCCAAGATCATTCTCTCCATTACCTTTCCAACGCAACTTGAGAGTGCGATAGGTCGGTAAGAGGCAATGTCCAGGGGAGATTTGCCAGGCTTAAGGATCGGTACCAAGCGGCTAATCTTCCAATCTTGCGGAACGACGCCAGCTTGCCAGGAATTGTTGAAGATGTTAAGGAGTGCTTCTCGTGCCCGTTTACCAAGGTTGCACAGCATCTTGTATAAGATGTAATCCGGGCCAGTTGACGCCGACTTTTACATAAGACGAGCGCCGCATCGAGCTCCTGTGATGTAAACGGTAGATCCATGCGTGGGTCCCGTGAGTGAGGGATTTGATTCACTGTATGTAGGCTTGTGTACGCTGTCTGGCCCACGGTCATAGCGCAGAAATCTTCTGCTACCTCAATTTCATGCCGGCGATGAAAAAGTGCAAGGGCTTTGAAAGGAAAACGCTGCTCTGGAACAGAACGTAGGCCTCGCACAATTCTCCATATCTGAGACAGTGGTTTATGAGGATCAAGCGACGCACAAAATTTCCTCCATCGTTGGGTGTCTAATTTGTCAAGGTGCCGTTGTATCTTCTTTTGGATGCGCCGGGCTGTCCGTAGATCGTCTGTGGAATTGGTGCGTCGGTATCGTCTTTCGGCACGACGGCGTATCGCACGAAGTCGCTCCAGCTCAAGGTCATATTCAGAATACTTCGAAGAGCGTATTATTGTGCGCGTAGTCGCATGTGCAGTTTCCCTAATAGCTTGCTGAAGACCATTGGACAGGCCTTCTTCACAAGCATCCTCAAGTTGAGTCTTGAACACACTCCAATCTATTCTTTGATTTGTGGTAGAGGAGTACGTGTTAGAAATACCTTTGATCTTCAGGTAAGTGGGGATGTGGTCGCTTCCATGTGTTTCAATGTCCAAAAACCACTTTACCCGTGAAGCAAATCGGCGTGAAACAAAGGACAAATCAAGGCAGCTGCTATATGTAGTGCCTCGTAAAAACGTAGGACTGGCATCATTCAGAAGGACGAGACCATGGCTGGAAACCAATGATGCTAGACGTCGTCCCGTTGAATTAAGCCTTGAACTTTCGCAGATGGGATGATGCGCATTGAAATCCCCGGTGATAACCCACGGACCCGGATGTGCCCTTAATATGCCGTCTAGTTTGTTGGCGTCGAAATGACCTGATGGGGATATATAAACGCCTAGAAGTGCGAATGTCACTTTTCCTTTTTTAACAGACAAGCACACATACTGATTGCTGTCGTGAGGTTGCACTGGCTGGACGACGTAAGTAAGCTCCCGGCGAATAAATACAACAACTTTGCTACTTTCGATGTCACTTGAAGAGAAAAATGACTCGTAGCCGGATAATCTGATTGGGTGCGATAATTTCGGTTCACATATAATCATGACGGGAAATCGGTGCAGATGAACAAAGTAGCGAAAATCAGATATGCGAGATCTCAGACCTCTTGCGTTCCACTGAAAGATCGACGCTTCTCTGACCTCCTGACGGAACTACTTGTTATTGTCGGCCATGGCTTTACTGGAGGCTTGCAAGGACCGGACTCAACGCGTCCAGCACCTGTAGGCCGCTCCTAGCAGTTGGCGTGTCGATGCTTGTCAGAAGACTTCTGATGACACTCACAATGGATCGCAGCATAGGAATAATTTGACGATCTGCTTTTGGAGCCTCGTCATCAGCAGCATTGGCTTTCACTGGGAGCAGAGAGCGGGAAGGCTGCTCGGAAGGCCGTGCGTTCGCGAGCACCGGCCAGTCTTCAGGGGAGAGAGGCTTCGCCGGTGGAGGTTTTCTTGTACTCTCTGGCTTTCTACTAGATGTTGATGGCAGTGTAGACCAAAGTGGTGCATGAATATCACCATGACTGGAGCGCTTCCGTCGGTGGCGACGTCGACGCCGGATTTTCTGTGAAGCTTCTCTATGAGTTGAGTTATCCCTGACCATTTCTTTCAGGATACCCATTTCTTTCTTGAGTCTTGGGCATTCCTTAGACGTGGCCTCATGCGTACCTCCACAATTGCCGCACCTATAAGCTGTTGCACAACAGGTGTCTACCGTGTGCGCCTCCGCGCACCGGGGGCATACGGTGGAGTTTGCACAGACGCCCTTGACATGACCGATCTTGAAGCACTTGTGGCACTGAAGCGGCTTTGGGACAAAATGCCGTACTACATGCCGGAAATGTCCTACCTTGACGTGCGTAGGGATTGAGTCACCCTCAAAGACTAGCTTAACGCAACGGCTGTTCCCGAGGCGGCTTATATGCTTAATGACCACTACTTCGTACGCTGGTTTTATCAGAATGGGTAGATCCGTGTTTGGGATTGCCAAGTCAATGTCGTAAATGACACCTGCAGTGCAGGTTCCAGTCATCGGTACGACCGCTCGTACTTTGACATCTCCAAACTCTGTCATCATTCGGAGCTTCTCCAGCGTATCTGCATGTGTTGTGTCAACGGCTAAAACGTTCTTACGTGTGTTTAGCCGGACCTCTTTGATTTCATTCTGTGCTATTCCCTCAAGAACATTGGAAATGGCTTGCCTGTTCAATTTTCGAAGGCTGG
Source organism: Rhipicephalus microplus (assembly GCF_043290135.1). Lineage (NCBI taxonomy): Eukaryota > Metazoa > Arthropoda > Arachnida > Ixodida > Ixodidae > Rhipicephalus > Rhipicephalus microplus. The sequence goes on from NW_027464785.1 coordinate 179,763, forward strand.
CGGAAGGATCCACGGGCATGAAGAGAATGGTATGCGGCCAGCGTTCATTCCTTGCCTTCACGGTTCACGTGCTTGCTGGTGATGGCGTCTTGATGAGCCTCCTTTTGGCCTTGCGGCTCATCACAGACACGAAGCTGCCATCTGATGAGTCGTCGCCGTCGACTGAGTAGATGTCCGTGTCTTCACTGGAGCTGCACCAAGAGCCTCGTTTCCTTGCGGAGCTTACAAATGTTGAGCTGTAGCCAGACGGGCCAGGAGTTCGTTCTTCGTCCATGGGCAAGAGAGCAGGAGCATCTCTTGAGCCGTCGCTGGTGATGGACCATGAGCCTTGAGCCACAGAAGAGCTTGAGGGCGCTGACATTTGACCACGTGGGCCTGTAGAAGTCGCCGCTGCCATCGCCACAAGGCGGGACGCAGGGAGCGTCCCAGGAATCGTGGAAAATATAACGAAAAACAGTTAGTAGTGACAGACGCGTTCTAGCACAGTTGCTTGATATCCACTAGGTCATTATTAATGAATTGTTTTGGGTAGTATGCCGGCATAACCTATGCTATTTTTTCGTCATTCTTCAGAGAAGCGTGGTATCCGCTAAACACTTACTAAGAATTTTGTGCCAATTGTTCATGCAGCGGCTGACAACGATGAGGAATAACGGCTGAAGTGGGTATGCGCAACAGTTATTAGGGGAACAAGAACAAACTTTAGTAATGGGTCGGAGCATCGGACGGCCCACTAGTTACGTTATTCGCATTGTGCGACGACTGGTTCTTCTTTCGCTGTTTTAAAGCACTTTATAAGTCGTAATAACGCGATTGCTTTCCCGACATCAAGCCTGCCTAAGACAAGTTCAACATCAAGTCACAATCACCGGTGTAGCTCAGTGGTATAATACTGGGCTGGCAGCCAGCAGACCTGGGCTCGAGCCCCACTTTGTCATGGATGCTATGTCAAGCCTGCCTATGGCAAGCTTGACAAGTTATCTTTCATCTGCCCCCTCCCCCTCCCACGAGCAGGGTAGCAAACCGGCTGCCTATAGGCTGCTTAACCTCCCTGAAGTTCTTTTCCTCCTTACAAACAGTGGCGTAACTCCATTGTAGAATACTGTTGTGGCACCCAGCGGGCTTGGGTTCGAGCCCCACTGTGTCATTGCTGCTAGTATTTTTTCTTTCAAATTTCGCGAGATGTGGTTACGCACCCCAGTGGTGGCGGCGGACAACTGCGCGTGACCCGAGTTATGATCTCATAACAGCTTTCGCTGTAAAAGCAAGCTGAAATCATCCTATTACAAGAGGAGCTGGCCACTCTGATTGCACTACTATCATCGACCTCTGTTAATCTTCCCCGCCCGCACGTTTCTGTTACAAGCCACAGGATCACAGTGCCAATGTAAGCAATAGATGTGGGATAGCTCAACTTGTATGCTGGCGTGCCCGTGTCTTCGGTATTGTCACAGTCGCAGATTGTGGGCGAGAGAGTTGTTGAACTTGGGCAAAACCGCACAATCCTTGCAGCAGTGACACTCGACGATTCTTGAGACCGCCAGTCTGGTTGCGTCTATAGCTTGTTTGGAGGCTTTAACGTGTTGCAGGCTGCGTCTGAGTTGCTTCTATAGGTCGATGCTATAGGTTCAGCTGGGTGGTGTTCAGTTTCTGCTACGTTGGTTCAAAGCGAAAAGTGGTTCGAGTTAAGTGAGAAAGAGTACACTACACGGACATGCAGGTATCAGAGAAATAGTATCTCGCTGAAACCAAGCGGCCGCGCCTCGCATAGATCTACGGGCACCTCGACGTCGGCTTTCCTTCGCACCGGGGTCTTTTCACAGCCGTCCTTGGCTTTCCCGCTCTCTAGTATCCACTCGTCCTACGTACTTCGGCTCGCACTGTGGCACACAACCATTTCACGTACAGAGTTGTGTTCCTAATTTACAGTGTCCCAATTAACAACTCAATAATCTAATGCATATACGCTGACATTTTAAAAAAATCGCAAGAGCATCTCCTATATACAAAAGTGGCGACATAAATGAACCCGGAAGCTATCAGCCTATCTCAGTGCGTAGCATTTTAAATACTATATTTGAGAGGGTATCAAATGGCGGCTCAGCTGAAGCAGTACCTAACAAGAAACAAGCTTGTAATAGAATTTCAACACGCATTTAGAAATGATATATCAACATCATCAGCAGTATCAGATCTAACACAGAATATATACACAACTTTACAGAAAAACGAGTTTGCCAACGAAGTCTCTTTAGATTAAAAGAAGCGTTCGACACGGTCTGTCATTTCATACTTTTGAAAAAAAAATGCGAACGTATGGCTTCAGCGAAGCTATAATGAACCTCTTTCTCAAGCTGGCTAAATGGTCAAAAACATTATGTAAGGATTGCTTCATTTGCTTCTCAATATTCTACAATTGTTGTTGGAGTTCCGCAAGGATCAGTATTGGGGCCCATACTAATATTGGTATACGGCAATGACTTCCCATAAACACTAGAGCCATAAAATCGTTTTTTTTTTGACGACGATACCGCGCAATTAGTCTTAAGGAAACGCTGCAGAGAACTACAGAATGCAATAAATAGTTAGACATATAGCATATCAGCTTGGTTTCCATGAAGAGAGAGAAGATAGAAGACAATGTATGTAGTATTCCGCTCCCGTTACGCCACGTGTGACACAACATGCTTTCAAATTCAACTAGTAGGTGGAACAACAGAACAACTAGAGAACATGAAGGATTTAGGGGTATTACTGTAGTGCAATTTGAACGGGAGACCACACATATCTAATATATGCACATTATCAGTTTCCGCTCTCTTTTTACTACTAAAATGCAGAGAATTTCTTAATGTTAGCATACTTAAAAGTGTTTATATCATTCATTTAGTTATTCGGTACTGCAGACAAGGTCCAAGCAGCGTGGTTAATACCGATACAAATAAAATCAAATACAGATATAAATAAAATAGCAATTGCAGAAGTTTTCGATATTTCACTGTCACACCATATATTGTTCCGAAGCATGGTCTGGTACATACAAAACACAGTTAGATCTTATCATTCGCTTACATAAAAGGGCCTTGCGCATTATGATATTGATACAAAACAGCCGCTAAACACGGCTGCATGAAAGAGGAGGACGAAGTGGGTTTTTCTGTTGGATGCTGGTCTGACGCCAACTTACTCGTCGGGTTCTCTGCGCTGTAAATAGCTCATTAAACAAGTTACTCGTAACATTATTGGTGGAGGTGGACGACCCCCGTACCTCGATGGAGACGCGCAGCGGTCACACCCTCAGCGACCTTTCGACTGCTTCGACTGCTGGTACTTCCTCCACGCCGCCCTCATCAGTCCAAGCCACCACCTACGTCACACTACCGCACCTCCGGGATCCCGGCACTTTCTCCGGTGATGGTACGATCGATCTCGACACTTGGCTGAAGCGGTACGAGCACGTCAGTGCTACTCACTGATGGGATCCCACGCTCATGCTCGCCAACGTGCTTTTCTACCTGGACGGCACTCCCCGAACATGGTTTGAAAGCCACGAAGCCGACATAGCGAGTTGGGATCTCTTCAAAGAAAAGATACGTGACCTGTGTGGCGATTCATCTGGTCGTCAGCTCGCTGCGAAGAAGACTTGCCACACGGGCCCAGTCTTCTACCGAATCGTACGTCTCTTACATTCTTGACGTCTTGAACCTTTGTTCCAAGGCCAACCAGTCCATGTCGGAAGACGAAAAGGTTAACCACGTCTTGAAAGGCATTGCTGACGATGCTTTCAACCTGCTGGTTTTTAACAACGTCTCGAGCATCGACACAATCCTTAAAGAATGCCGACGTCTCAAGCAAGCTAAAGCCCACCGCGTAGCCCAAAGCATCGTGCGCCTTCCGAACACAGCGGCCACTTCTTCATGTGACGACGCCTTCCACCAGGCCCTTCGATGTGACAACCTTACACGCATCATTTGTCGAGAGGTCGAGGCAGCACAACCAGTAGCCACGCCATTACCGACGCCTGCGCCTTCCCCGACCACGATCTCTTTAATACAAGCGGTCGTTCGTCAAGAGCTATCGAATGTCGGCCTACATCCTGTTCCTACCGTATACTCTGCTGAGCCTTCTTATCGTACCCGTACTGCACCTCGCATACAACGCAATCCGTCCGAATGGCGTACTCTTGATGACAGGCCCATATGTTTTAACTGTCGACGCGTTGGTCATATCGCTCGTCACTGCCACAGCCGCTGGGCTCCACCGTCCCATTATGCACCTCAGTATCACACCAGTTCTTCTCGCCAGGCGTCCCCACCACTTTCTCCATCAACGCCGACCACATTTTCCGCTCCTACAGCACCTCTGAGCAGACCTCGCTACGACCGGTCACCATCACCTGCTCGTCGGCAGTCCCGGTCGCCCCCACAACGCCGTGCTGCCTCCCCGACCTATTCGCAGCATCTCCGACCGGAAAATTAGGCCGTGCAGCTTCTGGAGGTGGAGCTGCGTTGACGACCTTCGTAAGAAATCCTCGATTAACATTACCAACGAACCGGAACCTTTTGGACGTTACTGTCGACAATGTTCGTGTCAGTGAATTGATAGATACTGGCGCGCATGTGTCCATTATGAGTGCTAACCTTCGCTGCCAACTTAGAAAAGCTGTCACGCCCGCCCTCAACCGAGCTGTACGAGTCGCCGATGGAGGAACTGCCGCAATTCTTGGCATGTGCTCTGCGCGAGTGTCTATTGGGGAGAGAAGCACTGTCGTTCCTTTCGCCGTTATCGAACATTGCCCTCATGACCTCATACTCGGTATGGATTTTCTAGCCACGCACTCTGCCCTCATAGACTGTTCAGCTGGCTCTCTCCATCTCGATTTACCCCTCTTTTCCGACCCGACCAGCCCACCGCAAACCAGCCTCTGCTGCATTGATTTCACGCGCCTCCCTCCTAACTCTGTCACATATGTCGATTTATCCTCCACGCCGCCAGTACCTGATGGTGATTACACGGTGGCCCCGATTCCTGCAGTGATGCTTACGCATGGGGTTGCTGTGCCGCATATGATTCTGACGATTAAGAGAAACCGTACCTTCCTTCCACTGGTCAACCTTTCACTCACCACCCAAGTTCTGCCACAGGGTATCTCCCTGGCCAAAATTACTGCTCACCAAGATGACCATGTCGAGCCCTTCAGAGTTGACGATTGCTGGGGCTCAGTCAGTGGTTCCACTCCATCACGTTCTTGGGGCGCCGACATCGAGAGAATGGTGTTATCGGACCTCACGTCTGAGCAAGCTGCAGCGCTTTGCCACGTTCTTGAGGGCTATCGTAGCATTTTCGACTTTGCCAGCAACTCTTTGGGCCAAACGACCATTGTCACCCATCGCATAAATACTGGCCATGCAACCCCCATTCACCGACGCCCCTACCGTGTGTCGGCGTCGGAGCGTGCAATATTACAACATGAAGTCGACAAAATGCTTGCGAAAAACATTATCGAGCCTTCATGCAGCCCCTGGGCTTCTCCAGTCGTCCTTGTTAAAAAGAAAGATGGAACATGGCGCTTTTGTGTCGATTACCGTCACCTTAACAAAATTACCAAAAAAGACGTTTATCCTTTACCTCGCATCGACGACGCCCTCGACTGCCTATACGGCGCCACTTATTTTTCAACTATTGACCTTCGATCAGGGTACTGGCAGATAGCCGTTGACGAGATGGACCGCGAGAAGACCACATTCATCACTCCTGATGGTCTTTATCAGTTTAAGGTGATGCCCTTTGGACTCTGCAATGCACCAGCCACATTTGAAAGAATGGTGGACTCATTGCTCCAAGGGCTGAAATGGTCCACCTGCTTGTGTTACCTTGACGATGTTATTGTCTCTTCGCCCACATTCGACTCGCATCTTGATCGTTTGTCAGCTATTCTGGACGTTTTTCGTCGAGCCGGACTCCAGCTTAAGGCCTCCAAGTGCCGCTTCGCTTGTCGTAAAATTTCCGTGCTCGGTCACCTTGTCGATGCTCAAGGCGTGCGTCCAGACCCAGAGAAAATTCGCGCAGTCACGAACTTTCCCGCTCCGAAGACCACAAAGGATGCCCGCAGTTTTGTGGGGTTGTGCTCATATTTCAGACGCTTTGTTAAAGACTTTGCGACCATTGCACGCCCACTCGCAAACCTCTTGAAGAAAGACGCCTCGTTTACCTGGGGCCATGACCAAGCGTCATCGTTTTCGCAACTTACGACATTGCTTACAACGCCACCAATCTTGGCTCACTTTGATCCATTAGCCCCAACCGAGGTTCACACCGACGCCAGTGGACACGGCATAGGAGCTGTGCTATTGCAGCAACAACGTGGGCACGACCGTGTTATAGCCTACGCAAGTCGACTGCTCTCTCCAGCCGAGCGCAACTATTCCATCACGGAGCGCGAGTGCCTCGCCCTTGTATGGGCAGTCGCCAAGTTTCGCCCATACCTGTACGGGCGCTCATTCCGTGTTGTCACGGATCATCACGCACTCTGCTGGCTAGCCTCCCTGAAGGACCCCACGGGACGTCTCGCTCGTTGGGCTCTACGCCTTCAAGAGTACACGTTCTCTGTAATGTACAAAACAGGGCGATTACATCAGGATGCGGATTGTTTATCCCGCTACCCTGTTGACGAAGCAACCGATACTGACGCTATCACGGACGTTTTTTCCGTGTTGCAGCTGTTAAACACTGGCGAAGAGCAACGTCGGGATGCTTCTTTACGAGCCATCATTGACAAACTGGAGTCAACGCCTCGCGACCCCGTCCCTACGAATGTTTTTGGTGAAAGACGGGATCCTATATCGCCGTAACCTTGATTCCTTCGGATCAGACTTACTTCCTGTCATCCCAACGCACCTGCGTTCCACTGTCCAGCATCAACTTCATGACGCTCCCATGACGGGCCATTTGGGCGTTTCTCGCACATACGATCGGGTACGACGTCGGTTTGTTTTTTGGCCTGGACTTGCCCGCTCTGTTCGACGCTATGTCGCCGCTTGTGAGCCCTGTCAGCGTCGCAAAACGCCGTCTGCCCTCCCAGCCGGCTACCTTCAGCCGATCGACGTTCCCAACGAGCCTTTTTTTCGAGTTGGTCTCGACCTTTTGGGCCCTTTTCCACTCTCCACAGCCGGAAATAAATGGATTGCTGTTGCCACGGACTACGCGACGCGGTACGCAATCACACGAGCACTCCCGACCAGCGGCGCTACCGACGTTGCGGACTTTCTGCTGTACGACATAATATTAGTGCACGGTGCTCCCCGTCAACTTCTCACCGACCGGGGCCGCACGTTCTTATCAGCTGTCGTTCATGAAATGCTGAGGTCTTGCCATACCAAGCACAAATTTGCTACTTCGTACCATCCCCAGTCAAATGGCCTCACGGAGCGCCTTGACAGGCCCCTAACCGATATGCTTGCCAAATACGTTGCGCCAGACCACCATGATTGGGACATTCATTTGCCGTATGTGATGTTCGCCTACAACTCATCTCGTCACAACACTGCCGGATATTCGCCCTTCTATCTACTATATGGCCGGGACCCAACTCTACCTTTAGACACGTTACTACCTGCGGCCACTGAATATGCTGGTGAAGCCATTGCCCGCGCCGACCACGCGCGCCCAGTCGCCCGTAAACGTCTACAGGCTTCACAGGCGCGCCAACAACAGCTCTACAATTCTCACCATAGGGACATGCACTTTTCTCCGGGTTCTCTCGTGCTCCTCTGGTCACCTACTCGGCGTGTGGGACTGTCGGAAAAACTGTTGTCGCCCTACACTGGACCATTCCGTATCGTTCTCCAAGTGACAGGCGTCACGTACGAGATTGTTTCAACCGATCCAACAAAGTCATCGTCAGCTCCGAGCGACACCGTTCACGTGGCTCGGCTAAAACCCTATTACCCCCCTTCGACATCATCTGCGTAAATTTAGCACCGGGACGGTGCTTCTACCGCCGGGGGTTATGATACAAAACAGCCGCTAAACACGGCTGCATGAAAGAGGAGGACGAAGTGGGTTTTTCCGTTGGATGCTGGTCTGACGCCATCTTGCTCGTCGGGTTCTCTGCGCTGTAAATAGCTCACTAAACAAGTTACTCGTAACAATATAAACACAACCACACAATAATAATGACCTGCTTTCCGATAAACTCGGTACACTACCAATCTCCGTGAGTTGCGAAATAAAAGTTTCCATTCTGATAATATTCTATGGAGGAATCACTCGTTATCACCAAGTTTGTTCATTACACTTAATCTGAACACAAAGAATGCAACAGATAATAACGCCCACCTGCCAGTTACTCAAAACACATACGGCCAATGCCCCGCCGTGGTGGTCTAGTGGCCAAGGTACTCGGCTGCTGACCCGCAGGTCGCGGGTTCGTATCCCGGCTGCGGCGGCTGCATTTCCGATGAAGGCGGAAATGTTGTAGGCCCGTGTTCTCAGATTTGGGTGCACGTTAAAGAACCCGAGGTGGTCGAAATATCCGGAGCCCTCCACTACGGCGTCTCTCATAATCATATGGTGGTTTTGGGACGCTAAACCCCACATATCAGTCATATCATCACGTACGGCCAACGACTGCTCCACTTTCATGGCGCCGAAATTTGAAACGCAGTACCGAATTAAGTAAAAATCGCTGATCGTTTCACGCTTGCTGTGAAAAAAATTGTGCCTCTAAAAAATTATGCGATTTTCTTCAATTTACTTCCGATGTATCTTGTACTGTGCTAAATCGCCTTTATTTCCTTTTCCAAGTTAATGTAGAGTTGACTCTTTCTTTTATCTGACGTTGAATTTATGTATTTTGCCTCCCCATTGAGTTTTTTTTTAACCTGAGAACCAGATATGCACATGATGTTGTTGCTGCCATATGTATATTGATCATGGACCAAGACTAGCCTATGGCTACGAGCCCAACAGTTTTTTTTTTTGTTCAAAAATATTTTATGAACGAAAAATAAATAAAATTGAAATTATGGGCAATGTGACTGGCCCCAGTTTCTGTGGTGCCTACGTATTGAAGACGACGTTAGGTTTCTGGAAGGCCCTGGCACATTGCTCATGCGGTCTCGCATATATTTGCCTAATGCGTTTCGTGTGCTTAGTCATCGATGTAATGTATTGATCAGTGTATCAATCCACCTTAGGCCCCTTCCGAAAGGTTTCTGAACCGAACGTGGTTTGGCACTATTCCGGCGTGAGCTCGTAACATTTAACCAAGTAAGGGTAGGGTGAAATGTGACGACGTGATCACGGGATGCCAGAAATTTTGTTGACATGTTACTTCACGATGACGTCATAAGGTAACGTCATCACCTAATGAGATTGTTTTAATCACTCGAGCTGATGCCAAGGACGCCGAAGCTAACGGTCAATTTTCGCATTCGATTAAGTATCTATGGTCTCAATACAAAAAAAAACTTAAGCGTCCTTCGACGAACCAGGCGTGGTGTACGGGGAGCCCGTTTGAAGACGATCTAAGTTGCATTTAGTGACGAGAACATCGGGTTCTGCTCCTTCAAAATAAGGCAGAGCGCAAAATCTATTTTGTGTATGATTTACTGAGGCGAAGGATTTCTGTGTATAATGAGCTAGAAACGCGGTGTCACCGACACGCGGTGTCACGTGTCGGTGAACTTTGACGATGATCAGCCTTATCGGCATGTGCCAGCCTAAACACGAAGCGGTGGAAAGCTACACGCGGGAAGTGAACAGTGCGGTTGATACGCGATAACCACCACCGTTTTACAGCGAAGGCTGTTATGAGGTCACAAATCGGGTCACGCGCAGTTGTCCGCCGCCGCCTGTGTCCGTAACCACATCGCGTGAAATTAGAAAAAAAAGTAGCACCAATGACACAGTGAGGCTCGAACCCGGGTCCGCTGGGTGCCAGCCCTGTTATTCTACTACTGAGCTACGCTGGTTTTTTTTTCCTTTATTGCCTTCTTGACAACTGGGCAAGCTAATCTGACAATCACTATCGCATGTGTTTCATGCGAGATAACACATCGAACAAAGATAGTACATGTTCAACACAGTCGGTAGTCTTATACACGTCTCGCACTTTTATAACAGCTTCCACGAAACACTCATTAACGGATAGAACTCTCACATCACAGTGTCTGTACGATAGCATACTACGCCAAACCGAATGAAGACCAAGTAAAATTATAACATCCAAATTTATCACAGAACTATCACAAGGCAAAAAACGAATTCCATATGGAGTAAGAGGTAAATCTTTATTTTTAAAGTCCTTTGTAAAGTGTGCCAAAAGAAAATAGTGTTCTTACAATCAATAAACACATGTTCAATGGTCTCAGGTTTGTTACACAGCAAACAGCTGCTTCCCCATGGTACACACATGCCTCTCTCTTCAAGCCACGTTTTTACTGGCAAGTTTCCAGTATGAAGTTTAAAAAAGAAGGTTTTCACATTGGGTGGTGTGCTTGTGACTTGTTGGCCACTTTGCCTCAGGCAGGCTTGATGTCGGGAAAGCAATCGCGTTAATGCGACACAAAGCGTTTTGAGTTAGTGAAACAACTTTATTGACGATCCGGCATAAAGGGGGAAGGGGTAGGGGGATTAAAGCGAGACACTAGCGTGCTCGGACGTCCCGGAGCAGCAACCTACTCGCGTAAAACCCGTGGGGGCGCCGCTTTCGGCCGCTGGCGTTCCAGGATGCTAAGCACGTGCTGGACCACGTCTCTTTGATTGCCTGGCTCTCGGCTGATAATTTTGCTGCTTATGGCAGTTGGCATTACTTCTTGGTTACCCGGCGGTGGTGCACAGTCCCAAAGGAGGTGTCTCTGGGTGGCTCGCACCTTCTTGCAGTGTTGGCATACATCAGTGGTGTAAACCTCCGGGCAAACGTGCTTTGCCCAGACGGGGGTCCATATTGCTTGTACCTGCAGCTGTCGTAGTGTGGCTGCTTCTCTGCGTTGTAGGTCTCGGTGAGGCGGTGGGTAGAGGCGTCTGCTCGTTCTGTACCATTGCAGAACGTCGGCGTAGGTTGTGATGAAATACTCTCCGTCTTCGGCATCGGGTCGTTGCGGCTCCAAGGAATGCGTTGACAGAGACCCGCGGCTAGTTAGCGCGTGTGCCTCCGTATCTGCCTCCTCGTTGCGGTTCGGGCCCACGTCCAGCTCCCCGGCGTGCGCAGGGAACCACTTGACGGTAATGTTGGTTTCCGGTCTTGCTATAGTTGAACATACTCTTGCAGTGGTTCCATGGACGTTGTTTGTAGCAAAGTTGGCTATTGCCGTCTTCGAGTCGCTGAGGACCGTGCGGCAATCCGGGATCGCTAGTGCCAGTGCGATTGCAAACTCTTCGGCTTGCGTGGGCGACTTGCACCGTATGCTTCCCGACGTTGTGAGTACTCCAGTGTCTGCTGCGATGACTGCTGCTGCGTACGTGTTTGGCCGGTGGGGATACTTCGCCACGTCCACGTAGTACGCGCGCGGATCGTTGGCGTGACCTTTTGTGAGGGCCTTGGCTCTCGCCGTTCTTCTTTCTTGGTGCTCTTGTGGATGCATGTGCTTCGGTAAGGGTGGAACCTTCAGTCTTTGGAGAACGTCTCGGGGTAGCTGCTTTGCTACCTCCGGAGTCGTCGCTGGCGCGTTGATTCCGATGCGCTGTAGTATCGTTCTTCCCGTCCTGGTCTGGGACAGGCGGTGATACTGCGCCGTTCGCTGGGCTTCGGCGATTTCTTCCAGCGTGTTGTGAACGCCCAACGCGAGCATGCGTTGTGTGTTGGTGTGGGGGTATAAGCCCAGGGCCGTCTTGTACGCCTTTCTGATCATCGCGTCAATCTTGATCTTCCCCGCCGTTTTCCAATTGTGGAACGACGCTACGTAAGAGATGTGGCTGACTGCAAACGACTGGGTGAGTCGTAGTAGACTGTCTTCTCGCATGCCCTGGTACCGCGTGGCCACCTTCTTGAGTAGGCGGGTGGCCAGCGAGAGCTTTGCGTGGAGCTTCTGTACCGTCACGTTGTTGCGGTTCAAGTCCTGGAGGTGCAGCCCCAAAACTCTGAGTGTCTGCACGTGCGGTATCGGCGTTCCGTCTTGGGTTACAACGTTGATGTTCTGCGTTGTCGGGCGTCGCGCACTTCGCGGTGAGATCACTAGCAGTTCCGACTTGGTTGGTGAACATTTGAGTCCGGTGGGTCGTAGGTATTCTTCTACGGCGGCGACGGCTTCTTGGAGGGCTGCCTCGATCTGGCTGTCGCTTCCTCCCGTTGACCACAGCGTGATGTCGTCCGCGTAGATCGTGTACTTGATGTTTCTAACGCGTTCCAATCTTCTTGCAACGCCTATCATGACAAGGTTGAACAACAGAGGGGAGATCACCGAGCCTGTGGTGTCCCCGTGCTCCCCAGCTGCTTGAGCGGTAGTTGTAGTTCTCCTGCCACAAGCCGCGTGGTGCGGTTGGTCAGGAAATCTTTGATGTAAGCGAACGTCCTCTCCCTCATGTTGAAGTGGGATACCTGCCGAAAGACGGCCGAGTGGTGTACGTTGTCGAATGCTCCCTGGAGATCCAGTCCGAGCACCGCTCTGTTATCCAACGTGGGAAAGTGTCTGTCCACGATTTCCTTCTTGAGCAACAGCATGGCGTCCTGGGTACACAGTTTGGCCCGGAACCCCAGCATTGTATGTAGATATATGTTGGATTCTTCCAAATAACGTTGCAATCTGTTGAGTAGGACGTGTTCAAGCACCTTGCCCACGCACGACGTTAGAGAGATGGGTCTCAGGTTGTCTATGCTGGGTGGTTTGCCCGGTTTGGGGATCAGGACCGTTTTCGCGGTCTCCCATTGTTACGGTAGCTTGCCCGTCCGCCAGCACTGGTTGTAGTACTTGGTGAGGGCTTCGATTGCCGTGTCGTTCAAGTTCCTCAATGCCTTGTTGGTGACGTGGTCCGGTCCGGATGCTGATTTACAGTTGATTGTTTGTAGAACCGCTCGCACTTCCCATTCTTCGATGTCGGCATCTAGTTTCTCGTTGCTTGCCCCTTCGTAGCTGGGGAGTGGGTGCGTTGGCGTTACGGGGAGATACTTGGCGTCCAGGCGTCGTTGCACCTCAGCCTCTCCCATTTCTTTGACGGCTTTGTGAATTGTCTTGTTCAGCATGTAATGCTGAGCTCCCTTGGTTGTCTGATCGTTGAGCAAGTGGCGTAGCAGGCGCCACGTCTTGCCTTTGTGTAGTTGACCGTCCGCTTCTTGACACACCGCGTGCCACTGCTGTCTGCAGAGGACTGCGCTGTGATGCTCGATGTCTCTGTTGAGTTGTGCTATACGTTTGCGTAGCTTTCTGTTGTGGCGTTGACGTTTCCAGCGCCGTATCAGCGAGTTGCGGGCTTCCATGAGGTGCGCTAGTCTGCTGTCCAGGATTGTAGCCTCCGGCTCCGTTTCTACCGTCTGAGTGGCGTCTTTGGTCGTGGCGTTCAACATGTTGGTCCATGCTTCTATGTTTTCAATGGTTTCCGTAACGTTGTCTTCTAATTTCTTTCTGTACTCGTGCCAGTCGATGATTTGCTGCTGCTGTGCTCTTTGCGTGTTCTCTGCGATGGGTATTGTAATTTCGAGTATGCAGTGGTCACTTCCCAACGTCTCCCCGGTGTTCCGCCACGTGACTCCACGCAGTGCTGAGGCCGTGCTTATGAAAGCGAGGTCCGGGTTTGTGTCTCGCTGCGACGACGTTCCGTTTCTCGTAGGTGCGTTGGGGTCGTTTAGCAATTGGTAACCTGCGTCCATTGTTTCGTCGTAGAGACTGTGGCCCTTCGCCGTCGTGTATGGATACCCCCATGCCGTATGTTGAGCGTTGAAGTCTCCACACAGTAGGGTTACGTTGGAGCCCGCGAGCTGTTGCGCTTTGTGCACAAGGGTGCGGAATTTTTGCTGGAAGTGCTTCGGATTGCTGTACACGTTGATTATAAAAGTGCTTTCACGGCGCTTGCGCTTCCCGGTGACGATTTCAACCGTGCTGTGCTCGATGGCGCCGTTGGGTAGCAGCTCGTGATCTATTGAAGTTAGATTCTTCTTTACCAAGGTGCAGACCCCCTGCCCTGCGCCTTTCCCAACTGTTCGTGCGCTGGGGGGCTTTGCAAACGATCTGTACCCCGGTAACGTCGGTGGGGTTTCACTGTGCGTCTCTTGTAGTATTATAACGTCGGGTCTCTTGGTGCTTTGTTTTATGTACTGTTGTAACGATGCTTTTCTCCCCTGTATGCCGTTGGGATTCCATTGCCATATGAGGAGATGATGCTGTTGTGTCGGTGCTCTGTTTCTGTGGTTAGCGGTGCCTGTTGCCGTTGTCCCGTCCATTATTGCGGTTGGGTGAAGGCCTGTTGGGGGATTAGTCCTGACGCCGTCAGCGCATGTATTAGTGCATCCAACTTAGTCTGTATTCCTTGTATGGTAGACTGCATGCCATGTACGGGTGTCACCAATGTGTCGAGGCGTGCGTTGGTAGCATCGAGGCGATCGTTAGTAGCTTTGATGACTTGGCTCAGGGTTTCGTAGTTGGCTTTCATGGTCTGTTCTAGTCGATCTTGACGTTCTTCTAGGCTGTCCAGCCTAGCGTTGACTCTTCGTTCACGTGCGTATTCGAGCGCTCGCTTCTTGGGTGCCGGTTCGCTTGTCCTAGCAACGTCGATCGTTTCGGGTTCTGCGCTGTTAGCTTCCGTAGTAACTGGGACTTGTACCTCCATGGCTGAGTTTGTGTTGTTTTCCTTTGGCGTTGGGGGTCTTGGTTGACTCTGCGGTGGCGACAGTGGCGGTGGCGGAGTCACCTGTTGTTGCTGCTGCTGCTGTGCGTTGATGAGTTGGTTCAACTTAGCGTTCATCTCTTGCATTTGAGCTTTCTGTTCAGCGATGCATCGCTTGAGCTGGTCATTTTCATCGCGTAGTGACTGGATGGTGTTGTCCTTTGCTTCAGCTACGTGGTTGAGCGGATTGCGGTTCGCCGCTTGCGGGTTGATTGCTTGGGCCCCATTTATCACATTGCCCGGTCGCTGCTGGTTGCGGTTGTAATTCATGTTTTCGCTGCGCTTGCCGTCGGTGCTTCTGCCGCGGCTCGCCGATTGTCTCCTGCTTTTGTCCCGCTTCCTCGAGCGGCTGCGTCCTCTCTTTGATAGATGCGCTTCGTTCTGTTGTTGCGGTGGCAGCTGCGGGAAGTCTTGCGACGAAAACGCTGACGCCGCGTTTCTGCGCTCCCATCTGCGCTGAGTAACTACGAAGGGCACCTTGTACTTGTTCGTACAGCCCTCCATGCCCGTGGCGTGGGCTCCGTTACACAGTTTGCAACGTGGCTTGCACCGCGCCGCGTGGTCTGCCGTCGGGTTAGGCGCGCCACACGCAAAGCAGATCTTGGTTTCCGGCGTGGGGCATACATCGGCTCGATGGCCGATTTTGCCGCATGTCTTGCATACGTTGTGGTGTTGTCTGTATAATCCACACTTTACTATAATGGAGCCATACTTTATGTAGTTGGGAACCTTTGTTCCTGCGAACAAAATGACGATCGAGGTAGTGTTTCCAATCCTGTGTGCTTCGAGAGCCTGCGGGTTTGCTTGGTTAACGATATTCTCGTGCAGATCTTCGGCAGTGTTCTCTACTGCGATGCCACGGATTACTCCTTTCACTGTGCCGTGAGGCGCGGTGCAGTAGGCATGCGTTTCGTAGCTACGGCCCCCAATGTACAGAGAGCGTACGCTTGCGTAGTAACGTGCTCGTTCTTCATCGGGCGTGCTGATCACGATGATGTTCTGCGTGGGATTAATACAGATCGTATCTGCTTTCGCTGTGGTCTTGGGAACGTTGGCTGCCGTTATGACTGCGGACATTACGATGTCAGCTTCCAGTTTTGCTAGGAATAGCCCTCCTCTCGGTCGTATTACAATCTTCTGCTCTTCCCGCGGCAAATTCAGTGGCATGCGGGACGCTTTAGTAATTCTCGCTACCATGCGTTTTGCTTGAGCTTCACTAAATTGCGGAGTTGGCTTGTTGCTTTGGGTAACTTCGTTAAGCTGCGGCTTATTAAGTCGTTGGCTTACTTGTTTTCCGGAGATTTTCCATCCCGCGATGTCGCTTGGGTGTAAGTCGTTGCCGCGCACCGCGACTGCGGTGCGGCCGGTGCTGCGTAGTACCTCTTGGTCGTTGATCGTGTCGGTGGTCGTAGTGTCGTTGCCGCCAGCACAAAAGTCTATGTCTTCTGTAGCAAGGGCCGCGAAACGGTTGTGGGAAACGACGTTGAGCTGCGATGAGGCCGAGGCCATCTTCGGCGATGAGGAGTCGAGCGTTGAGCCGGGCCGGGCGGCCGACGCAGTTGCGCGTCCCCGCCGTACTCGCGCTAAGCCTAGGCGTGGTCCGCTAGGCCCAGCGTCGCACAAGTGAAGAAAACGTCAAAAATTGACAAAACGTCCGGTTGGCCGGACCGAAAATAGCATCAATCGAGTCCAGGGATGTTCACGGACACTGTAGTGATGATATACAATCGATTGGAAGCAGTTAAGGCGGCACAATTAGCGAAAACTGCGGAGCTCATTCGGAGCACATCTGCTCAGCTCGGCGACCGGAGCGCCCCCCCCACAAAGCGTTTTAAAACAGCGAGAGAACAACCAGTCATCGCACAATGTGACTAGCGCAACGAGTGGGCCGTCCAAAACTCCAAGCCATTACAAAAGCTTGTTCGTGTGGCGCATAACTATGGCGCATACCCACTTCAGTCGTAATTTCTCATCGTCGTCAGCCACTGCATGAACCATTGGCACGAAACGTTTTGCAAGTGGTTAGCAGATACCCCGTTTCTCAGAAGAATGACGAAAAATAGCATACTACCAAAAAGTTATCAATATAGTCCTAGTGGGTGCCAAGCAAGTGTGCTAGCAGTAGTTACTCAACGAGTGTTTTGAAAACGCAGTGTGTATTCTGCCGGCAACCAGGATAATTGTTCAAAGAAATTTCTCCCGGCGGTCGCCTCCCATGGGCTCTCATATGCCACGTGACTAACTGCCGTGGGGAGAAGAGAAAAAACTGGCTGCTGCGGGACAGACTGGGTATACGTAGACTTGCGTGCGTTAGATTAGGTTAGGTTAGGCTGCGAGACAGAATGAACAGACGTGGCCCAGCGTGCGTTGGGTTAGGTTAAATAGGGTTATGTTTAATAGGTTAGGCGAAGTTTTACCGGCTGCCGGGAGAATTATACAAAAAATTTATCCCGGCAGTTAGTCACGTGACTTATAAGAGCCAATGGGAGGTGACTGCCGGGAGAAAGTTTTTTTGATCAATTATTCGGCTTGCCGGGGAAATAGACACATTCTTTTGAAAACCCTCTGAAAGGCCGCTCCTGTACCTCTCGCTTTGACTGTGCTGCGCCTTCCACGCAGGCCTGGCGTTTTATCTCTCCTTGTTGCTACGCGACTGCCGAAGTGCATGAGACAATCGAGTAGGGGTAGGCCCGGTGATAAGAAGCGCCATTTCCGCTCTTGTGTGCAAACGAAGCAGTCACGTCTGAATTCAAAGCACCATGCCGGACCAGCAGCGAATGCACCGTTTTCGCAACCACGCCGTCGCAGGCGTCAACTGGCGACAGACTCGGTTTGTCGACGAAGTGCCAAGTTCACGCGTGTGCGCTCTGTGCCGCATGATTCCGACGCGGACTGTGCTTTTGCCATGCTCGCACGCTCTATGCCAATCGTGCCACGCAGCCAGTTCTGAAGCATGTGGTGGGCGGTGTCCGATGGATCAAGAACAGTTCGAGGAAGATGAATGCGTCAGCTATGACTTGCCGACCAGAAAGGCGATCGCATTTAAGGTGAGAAATCGCTTGCGCTCGTTATTCGGGAGTTCAATTTCTTCATTTGCACTAATTTGTATTTGCGGCCATGGCAATGTAGGACAGACTTTTTGGTGATGTCAAACACTTATACTTATTATCCATGAGGTAAACTTTTAACAAATCAATTTATATGCTTCACGGGAGCTACACCAGCCCCAGAACACGAGAATAAACCTGGGCATTGTTGGCAACAATTGAAAGTCAAAAACGGCTAGAACCGCCAG
The DNA here is from genome assembly GCF_043290135.1 of Rhipicephalus microplus. Classification (NCBI taxonomy): domain Eukaryota; kingdom Metazoa; phylum Arthropoda; class Arachnida; order Ixodida; family Ixodidae; genus Rhipicephalus; species Rhipicephalus microplus. The sequence continues at coordinate 197,875 of NW_027464785.1, forward strand.
ATTGCTTCAACGCATAGTGAGAATAAAAGGGCTATCTATCATTCTGTATCTCTCGGCACAGACAGACAGACAGACAGACAGACAGACAGACAGACAGACAGACAGACAGACAGACAGACAGACAGACAGACAGACAGACAGACAGACAGACAGACAGACAGACAGACAGACAGACAGACAGACAGACAGACAGACAGACAGACAGACAGACAGACAGACAGACAGACAGACAGACAGACAGACAGACAGACAGACAGACAGACAGACAGACAGATAGATAGATAGATAGATAGATAGATAGATAGATAGATAGATAGATAGATAGATAGATAGATAGATAGATAGATAGATAGATAGATAGATAGATAGATAGATAGATAGATCCCTTGGATCAAGGACCGTTTGAGCAAGATGAATGTGGTAGTTGTCATTTGCCAACCAGAACAGTGAATGCCTTGAAGGTGAGAAACTGGTTACGATCGTCATTTGAGAAAACCCTTCAATGTCTTCATTTGCAATACTGCGTATCATCAGGCTTAGCAATGCATGAACGGTCTTTTCGTGCAGGCAAACTCGTTTACTTGTTAACCACGAAATAAATCCTTAAGAGATGAGGTCACGTTTGTAATGAGAACTGCAGTTTCCCCAGAACAGCAAAAAAAAAAAAAAACCTGGCATCGTTGGCGAGAGCGAAGGTTGTAAGAAATCGGTAAAATCTAAATATACTTTCTATGCACACTGAGAATAAATGGGCTATCTGCTAGCTCTAAACAAAGTTGTAAAAAGGCAGCATGCACGATATTCAACATATATTGGTAAGGACAGCTCAATTTATGGGTTTAAAGATCTTGCAGCACTAACAGACACGCACTGTCGAATTAACACGCCGAAGAGTTATTTTCATTATGTGTTGCTCGGTAACCACGTTACGGGTAACAGCTATATAACCCTCTTTCACCCTAAAGGAGGCGATCAAGTATTCGGATACCTATGTACGAAAGGCGAACCGTTTCTTCATCAACCGCAGATATATTTAACGGGATAGCGTTAAAAAGCTCTGTAGGACCGCGGTTAGAATTGTTTGCGCGGCAGTTAGCTTACCTTCATTTACTTTGCATTGTAAACTTAGGACTTTGACTTGTGAGGTTTAACGTCCCAAAACCACCATTTGATTATGAGAGACGCCGTAGTGGAGGGCTCCGGAAATTTTGACCACCTGGGGTTCTTTAACGTGCACCCAAATCTGAGTACACGAGCCTACAACATTTCCGCCTCCATCGGAAATGCAGCCGCCGCAGCCGGGAATTGAACCCGCGACCTGCGGGTCAGCAGCCGAGTACCTTAGCCACTAGACCACCGCGGCGGGGCGTAAACTTAGGAAGGTATGTCAGCCGTTGGCAGGCAGTATTGCCTAAGTTGCACTCAGTCGAAGGGTATCCGACCGGATTTGCTGTGAACAAAGACAGTACAGCGCCAGCATGGTACCTCACGTAGTTCTGCAGCGCAGGACGCGGCCGAGCGTTTCGAGTTGCTGTTAACCCAGGAAAAATAAACCGACCCATACGTGGGCAACAGGGATTAGAAACGTGATTGTGACGACGCCCTAAATTACTCGCGGTACTGGCAGCCGACGCATCAAAGGGCCTCTTCCGAGACCCAGCGCATCGCGGTGACTCGTCACATCGGTTCGGCTTGTGGCACGGCCGCGTACTGTTTGCGCGCCTGCAAAATCGGTGGCGGGCATTGCGAAACCGCAGTAATTGCGATGAACCTTTCGTTCCTGTCCGGTGAGATAGCTCTCAGAAGCGGGCGGGCGCGCGACAGGTTGGCGTCTTGGGTGCCTATTGTTGAATCGGCATGTCTTCGACTGCTTCCGTGGTTTATCCTGGCAAATGAGCTCTTACGTATAACCCCGTGCGGTCAGTTGGCGGTTCCTGTTGCAGCGCGATTAATGCCCCGTCGTCAACAAGTTATCATGTTGCAGGAAAGCGGTTATATGGCCACAAACCCCAGTACGTGTAGATCTGTCTAGATAATTGTGCACCGCGGAGCTTGCCCACGTCTCTGCGACTTTTTTTCATTTTGTTGTATTTAAATTTCGGTTGTTGTGTTATTTGTGGAGAGGGCATGAGCCCTCACATGCAAGAAGGTCGCGTTCTTGTGACAAAGTTTTGATCGACCAAGTGTACTGTGCTATGAAAGGAAAAACAGGCGATGATTCATCGAGAGCTGGGTAAGGGTGGAGCACCGAGGGAATATAAAGATGTCCCTAAGTTCTGGCAAGTGTTCTGAACTGAGGTTGCGGTGTTCGGCACCATCGGCTCCGCCGAATCACATAGGGTCGACCTACAGAAGACGGTTCATTTCCAAAGTGTTTTTTTTTCTTCTCTTTTTTGTAACCTTGATGTCCGTAACTTTGTAAAGTATGTACAGTCTGTACACACAACTTTCTCTCAGCCTACTAGAAGTTGTTCAGCGTATTTGCTTCATATTCAAGCGACCAGCAAGTCAATCGCCTCTACTGGAATAGCGGCAGCACGTTTCGTCTCCCACTTTATCATACCACTTCGGGTGGTGCGTCTCGGGCGCCGAGTGGTGAGAGTTGGTTTCTACAACATCGAAAAGAACCTGAATTTTAGTAGCTCAGTTCTCATATATTCCGGAATCAGTGTTGTTGATTACGAATGAAAATTCAACCTGTTAGTGGTGATTCCGATAGACGCAAAGATAAAAATAATTTAAAAAAAGAACTTTGAACCGAGTGACCATAAAACGCTGGATTTCGGCGTCAAAAGGTCATGTTGGAAATTTTTTTGGAAAGAGCTATATACATAAGAATGTTACTTAGTGTGTTAGCTATCATTACCACCGCCATGGAAGAAGCGTACAATTGCATCAGGCGGGAAAAAACACATGAATTTCACAACGAGTGTGCGATACATTTGATGAATAGATAGATAGATAGATAGATAGATAGATAGATAGATAGATAGATAGATAGATAGATAGATAGATAGATAGATAGATAGATAGATAGATAGATAGTATTTTTTCCTCAGAAATGGAGAGAAAGGGAAACGATAGATGAAACGTCAGCATTTGATCTAGATGACGCAATGTACGAAATTCTCACTAGAATTGTGTTGCTCACAGTCGCCTGCAAACGAATTGCGTGAATGAGTTAAGCACATTTCGTTCGTTTTTTTTTCTTTGTCTTGCTACGAAGGTTCATTGCTGGAACGAAGCCTATGGATGCGAGTTCGAGGAATCCTTGGAGTTAATGCTGCGACACTACGAGAACGAATGCACATTCCACACCGTGGAGTGCTTGCGGTGCGGGGAGGATGTCTTGCACAGAGAACTGCAAACGCACTACGTATCCGGATGCAGGGCCGCCGTTTCAGCAACAGTCACAGAGAACACGTCGCCAGAATGTAGAACATTGACACTCCGAGACGTGACGGCGGCGCTTGAAGAACTCAAGAGCATGTTGAGGGATGCCAACTGCGAGCAGCTCCTGCTTAGCCTTCAGAGTCAAATGAATGAGCTCGTTGAACAGATCAGGAACCAGGCTTTCAAGACGGCCGTGATCCCTCAGGATGTCGCGGCACCTGCAACGTCAGCAATGGCTCAAATCGGAGAAATGAGTACTTCGACCTCATCGCAAGAGGGAAATTCTCGGCAGGATCCAAATGAGGAAGCAAATACACCGTCTACGTCCTGTTCACGTTCGAAGAAAAGGTCAAAGCATCGTGAGGCGAAACCACTTGTGGACCTGCCGCAGGATGTTCTGAGAGCCCTGCAGAAAACATCTTCGCAAGATTATCCTCAGCATGCCGTTACTCAGATATATCCGGGTGTTGAATGTAGCTTAGAGTTAACAGGATCATTGTCAACGACAGCTACGTGGAGGAAAGTGATCGGTACCGTGGATTATTTTCTGATGCTCAGAAATTTTCGCATTGACGAGAAACTGAACGCGTACTGTTTCGCGGATATCACAGTGTTGCACACTAAAGATGCGTACTTCACAGTTCAGGTCTACCCTGAATTCAGTCGGTGCGAACTTTGTGTGAGAATTACGTTTCATGGGATGATAGGAGACTCCATGTGTCAACCGCCCATTTTCGAAGTCCAGCCGTACAATCTGAGAACAAGACAAGTCGTTGGATTGTATTGGTATGAAGAGGAATACGATTGTAAGCATGATACACGTTTATGGACACATAGACGCCAAATATACCACCTTCTTGATCCTTGCGACATTCGCTCGTGCATCCAAGAAGACGGAGTCATGTTGCAAATGACGATCTGTCATCAACAACAACAAGCGGGATGACACTCTAGTGCCGAGGGCTCCAGTTAAATTTGCGGGCGTTTCTCACCTCCTTCTTTCGAATGTCTAGAAATAGAATATTGTATATTGCAGCACCACATCAACACAAAACCTAGGTCTTTTAGCGCATAGACTTTGAACTGCCTAACCTCCTTTCCGTTTCATGTGTGCGTGTGACGTCAGCTAAGTGATGTTCAGATTGTAGTTCGGATCCCGAGTGAAGCATGTCACACACATTTTATTACATAAATATTTGTTGGCATTCATGACGATATTATTCTAATTCAGCCCTAGTTCCAAGGACCTTTTTCGTTTTGGTGTTCATTTCTTCGCTGACATCGGGTCCCTCAGGTAAAATAAATAAATTCATAAATAAATAAATAAATAAATAAATAAATAAATAAATAAATAAATAAATCACGTCCCGCTACACAAAGCTCCACTTGGGGTTGGTGTTGTCTTGCAGTCTTGTTTAGTCAAAGCACTCCGACGTTGTCTTCCCGATTGGAGTACTACTACTCACCTTTGAATATTTACGTCAGGCCTAATGCACTTTTCGGGCTTAGAACAGTCTATTTATTTGTATGAACATCGCACAAGCCCAGGTATTTTGTGCTCTCATCAAGCCTGCCCCTCCTGTACAGCATTTCGTTTTGTGGAACATGAAAAACACATTTCACTTTTAAATTTTGGTGGGTTATACACGAAAAGTGTGACACTCGAAGCGTTTCGCTTCTAAATGTGTCATTGTGAAATGCTTCTCGAGATGTCAATTCTGCAAATAAACATTTGTTCATAATTTTTATAGTGTACTGTTCACACCGATCACGTCGAAAACAACGATCATGCTTTCATGCAAAGAACACCTTCGCGTCATAAACGGTTTTATACTGCTGTTTTTATTATTGACACTAGCACAGAGTGACACACTAGTTTATTTTCCAAGCATATTTGACCGAGGCTTCGCGACTGAATAACACTTAAGCTTTAAAGGAGTGCTGACGCAAATTTAAATATTTTCGGGTTGCTGTTTTAAGTTAAAAAAACACAGGTGTCGATAATCCTAAAAAACTACACCACCCCCTGTCAAAGAGATTGATTGATCGATTTATTGATCGATATGTGAGTTTTAACGTCCCAAACCCACCATAGGAATATGAGAGACGTCGTAGTGGAGGGTTCCGGTGATTTCCACCACCTGGGGTTCTTCAACCTGCTCACAAATCTTAGCACACGGGCCGACTGCATTTTCGCCTCCATCGAAAATGCAGCGGCCGCCGGCGGGATTTTATCCCGCGACCTGCGGGTCAGTAGCCGACCAATTAAAAGTAACCATGTGTAGATACGGAGCAGCTGGTGTTCATGCTTACACTGGTGGTGGCACTGACGCTGGCGCTCACCTCGGCGTTGCGCAGAAGAGAAACCTAGGGAGGCGCAAAGCACGCAGTGATGGACCGGTGTTTCCTGCTAGAACATGCCAACCGCTGCTTATGGGCAGTGAGAGACAGAAGACTTCGATTGAACGCAGACACCCGCAGTCCACCTTTATTTAACGCACACCACGCTGCAAATATTCGCCATTTTGCAGTCAATCGCACGTTGTTCCCGCAAACAACGACGAAAGAATTGTAGTCCGAGGACTTTTAAAAGACAATTGTGTGACTGAAGCAGCACGCAGGACGTAAGTTTCGCAAACGCAGTGAACTGTGTTGACCAGTCGTGATAGTGTCCTTAATCGGTGTGGCTAGTTTGCAGATACTCGGTGATTCATTTCAAAATAAAATCACAATATTTTGTACGGATTGTCTGGCCCTGGTGGATGCACAGCAATGACACTGCACACCGTGGAAACGAAAGCTATCCCTTTTGGGTGCCTCAAAATTATGACAGCACTCTTCTGAATGTGGGTTAAGCAGCACGTAAACCTGTTTTCAGTCTCTAAAAGAAATTCCAAATTATAAATCAGACCTCAATTTAGGAGTTCCTCGTGCAAGTACGGCTGGTATACTGTTAAAGAGTTGGCCGGAGTGTTTGAATGAAATTCGCTTCGCAATGGGATAAAGACCTTCAAAATGCCCTTAAATACCAATGGACGGGTGTATAAATGGGTAAGCGTTCTTACTTCTATACACGTGGCTTTTATATATGCGATTACGGTAATATTGTGACGAGTGAAAAAAATCTCTTCGGGAAAGAAGTACCCGCATTCTAGTCAAGTCAGAAAAGCTTTACTTTGAGGAAAATCGGCTCCTACCTGGCCTCCTGGGTCCCCGTGAACCCCCACTACAATTAAACATTTATGCCCATTAAGTCCATGACGTTTGAATTATAGCGGTGGAAAAACTACGATTTTAAATAGATGAAACATGCTCCAGTGCTTTGAACAATAACGGCATTTTGAAGGTGCTTTCATATATTTTATTATAATCGAGAACCAGGTATTGCGTGGACAGTAAATTTAGGAATTACGTTGAATGCACAAAAGCGATTGTTAAAGTTTTCATTGCAGAAGTTCTATAATTCTTAACTTCTACTTAGTTGTGGTTTTTAAATTTACATGATTTGTCGTGTGCCCGACGCAGAGCGTCATCCGGGTTATTCCTTCAAACTTTTTACGTTGTCTTTCATGTAGGCTGCTTAAGTGAAGCACGTAGAACGCATCATCACTACAGATCCTTTTTTAAGCCCCGTGTGTGCATAACATAGAGTTCTTTTTTGCACTTCGGCGGGCGATCAGCACTTCATGAAGGTATTCTTGGGTATCTTTCGGCTTTTCTGTTAAGAGCGCTGTCTTTTCTTTTTGCCTTTTTAATACAAACTGCTTATGGGGAACGGCACAGTAGAATGCTCCGAAAGTTTTGGCCCATCTGGGTTATTTCACGTGCAAATAAACAGAATTGCATGGGCTTCGGCCATTTTACCTATATTTAAACGCAGCAGACACGACGCTGCCTCACTGCGGCAACCTTTGCGTCCACACCCGAGCGCCAACTTGCGCGATAAACCATGGGGGCGTGTGATAATTAGGTTTCACTAAGGCACTTTGAAAGAGTCTTGAGCAATGCCAGTGAAGAATGAAACACCAATTTGCTGAAACAGTTACCATTTTGCATTTGTGAAACAAAAAATGGCAGCATATTCACGGAGCGAATGATCGAGAGTGATGATGGAGTGAATGATGGAGAATAATGATGGAGTGAATGATGGAGAATAATGATGGAGTGAATGATGGAGAGCCTGCCTGCCTGCCTGCCTGCCTGCCTGCCTGCCTGCCTGCCTGCCTGCCTGCCTGCCAGTGAGTCAGTCAGTCAGTCTGTCGGTCGGTCGGTCGGTCGGTTGGTCGGTCGGTCGGTAAGTCGGCCAGTCGGCCAGTCGGTAAGTCGGCCAGTCGGCCAGCAGTCAGTCAGTCAGTCAGTCACAGTCAGTCACAGTCAGTCAAAGTCAGTCACAGTCAGTCACAGTCAGTCACAGTCAGTCACACTCAGTCAGTCAGTCAGTCAGTCAGTCAGTCAGTCAGTCAGTCAGTCAGTCAGTCAGTCAGTCAGTCAGTCAGTCAGTCAGTCAGTCAGTCAGTCAGTCAAGTTCCGTTTTCGCTCTTCTACTCGCCTCGCTAATTGCACGGCATTTGCTCCTGCCGCCAAAGAAGCCGAAGACAAGATTTCTCATCTGCTGGCACCTTGAGCATACGATCGCTCGAGACGTTCACACGTTTCTCTTCTCTTCCTCGTCTCTGCAGCCCTCGTTTTCTACCCTAACTCCCCATTCGAACACTCTCACAATACAACACAGGAATGTCTCTCTCCTCGACTGCCGGTTGGTTGCCGTTGAAGGTGGCAGGCACGGAGTCCTCCCTCCTTGGATCTTCCTCGAATAACTACCGCCTCTCGTCGCCGCTCAACTTCGCTCCCTCCGGTTCCCGAAACGTTCGACGTCCGGCGTCGCCGCGCTGTGGGAACCCACCTCCCGGGCACGTGCCTGCAACGCTGGCCTGACAGGCCATTAGAATATTCTTTTTTATGTCACTGGATTTCGTGCCGACCGGTTGTGCCCTGGCGACCTCCGACGGCAGTGCAGCTCTGGCCGACTGGGCTGGTCCTACGCCATCTCCTGACGCCGATCCCCGACGACGACTACAGCGTAGCTCTGGCCAACTGGGCTCGCGTTACGCCATTTCCTGACGCCGACAAGAGCTCTCGCCGAGTGGTGGCCCATCCTCGGGCTCCTGCGACCGTTTCCATCTTTCATATCTCCTGTTTTACTTCCGTTGCTCACTGTCCCTGCACCTCGCTCTCTCATTCCTCTCTCTCTCTCTCTCTCTCTCTCTATATATATATATATATATATATATATATATATATATATATATATATATATATATTGTAGTGGAGCATACGCACCAACGCGTATGCGCCTTCGGAAAACAACGAGAAGCCCGTGCTCTGATTGCGCGAGAACCTGTGCCGCCTTTGCCAGACTTGCTGTTCGCCCATTTTCCGTCGCGACCTCGTTGCGGCTCCTCTGCTCTAATAAACATCATCGCATTTGGTGGAGGCTGCTGAGATCCCCAAGCAGACCTGGAGCTCCGCTCTCGCAAGTTGGCCGAAAGACTACCGTACAACATGACTGACGCAGTCGCCAACCAGCCCATCCCAGCACAGCCAGCACCATCGGCTGCCCCGTCGACCTGCCCTGGTGCTACCCGTCAGCGGGACCCACCAATCTTCAGCGGCAGTGGTGAGCAAGACGTCGAAGACTGGCTCTCTTTGTACGAACGCGTGAGTGCCAGCAACAAATGGGACAACGACTCCAAGCTTGCCTATGTCATCTTTTACTTAACTGACGTCGCCAAGCTATGGTTCACCAACCGCGAAACCGCCATCGCCAGCTGGTCCACCTTCAAGACCCTCGTGACCGAAGCGTTCGGCCGACCAGAGGTCCGCAAGCTCCGCGCTGACCAGCGTCTGCGCCACCGAGCCCAGCAACCTGGTGAGACCTTTACTAGCTATATTGAGGATGTGCTCGACCTCTGCAGGCGTGTTAACTCATCCATGCCTGAAAAAGAGAAAATTCGACATATTCTCAAAGGCATCGAGGATGGCGCATTCCAGATGTTGCTGGCGAAGAGCCCGACCACGGTGGCAGTCCTCGTAAGCCTGTGCCAGAGCTTCGATGAATTGCGTCGTCAGCGTTCCATCGCTCGACAGAGTGTTCCATCACCAGATTCGATCTCGGCCGTCGCACTCGCCAATGGCAACGTTCACCAAGGAACTCTGTCGAACCAGATTAAAGACTTCATCAGGGAGGAAGTCGCCCGACAGCTTTCCCTGCTGCCGCATAGTGACGCGCCCACGACAAGTCTCCCTTCGAATATGCAGCAGGCCATACGCACTGAAATTTGCAATGCACTCCCTACAGTTCCGGCCTCTTACCCGTGCACTTCGGTGCCATCTGATCTCTCAACTGCTGGCTACGCACCAACTGCGCCGCCTTCACCTCTCAGCTACGCAGCTGTGGTCGCGCGGCCCCTACCGCATCCAGTCGCCTTATCGGCTCCACCTCCTCCGGCCTCGCCTCCAGTCTACAGGCCCCCACCTCGCTTTTTCCGTCCATCTAATGAGTGGCGCACCCGAGACAATCGTCCCATCTGCTTCGCGTGTGGCATCGCTGGCCACATTGCACGCTTCTGCCGCCGCCGTCCCACGCCTGCGCACGCATACTTTGGAGCTCCTACCTACGCACCGCAGCAGACCACCACGTCTGCATATGAACAGAGGCACTCCGACTCGGATCGCCACCCATCGACTGCTCGTTTCCCATCACCTCGTCGCCGATCGCCATCGCCTATGCGTCGTCGACCACCTCTCGAGGAGGGAAACTAATCAGTGCAGTTCCGGAGGCAAGAACTGCAACTTGTGCGCAATTCCCAAGGCCTCCATTTTCGCCGCAAAATGTTGTTGATGTCGATGTTGAGGGAGTCGCCACATTAGCGTTAATTGATACCGGGGCCGCCGTTTCTGTGATGAACGCAAACTTTTGTAGGAAACTGAAGAAAGTGACCACATCTCTCAGTGGCTTGGTGCTGTCCACGGCTAGCGCGCAACGCATTCATCCCTCGGCTGTGTGTACGGCGCGCGTCGTCATCCGAGACGTTTTGTACGTCGTACAGTTTTTTGTTCTACCATCTTGCTCTCATGACCTTATCCTGGGTTGGGATTTCTTATCACGTCATGAAGCTATCATCGATTGTTCCCGTGCCGAAGTGTCCCTTGTGCCAACATGTGAATTTCCACCACCCGACCGCTCTCCTCTGCTCTGCAAAGTCATCGCTGATGACGACATCACCTTGCCTCCTGAAGCTTCGGTCCCTATTAGCCTTTCATGTCTGGCGCAACCTGACGGCACGGTGGTGTTTACGCCATCTCCGGTTTTTACTGAACGCAAGGGCATCGTTCTCCCATTTGCTGTTCTTACAATTGCGTCTGGTTTAACCGTAATGCTGGTCACCAACCACTGCAACTACCCTATTGGCTTACTTCGTGGTGAAACGTTAGGATATGTCCAACCTGTCGACCATATCGATGATATTATTCTTCCCGACGAAACGCCATGTGACATTGCTGCAATCACTCATGCGTCTGAGCCATCAAGTTCGTCAGCCTTCGACAATGCTATTGACGCAGACCTTCCCCTCTCGCATCGCCGCCAACTTGTTGCTCTCCTTAACAAGTTTCGTTCTTTTTTCGACTTTCAAGAACCTGCTTTGGGCCGCACCACGACTATCGCTCATACTATTGACACCGGCTCACATTCGCCTCTGCGACAGCGTCCTTACCGCGTTTCCGCCGAAGAGCGCCGCGTCATTACGGAGCAAGTAGATGACATGCTTAAACGTGGAGTCATACAGCCTTCTCAAAGCGCTTGGTCATCACCTGTGGTTCTGGTCAAGAAAAAAGATGGCACCGTACGATTTTGCGTGGACTATCGCCGCTTAAACAATATTACGAAAAAAGATGTCTACCCGCTACCTCGAATAGACGATGCTCTTGACTGTTTACAAGGCGCCGAGTACTTTACATCTTTGGATCTGCGTTGTGGGTATTGGCAGGTGCCAATGGCTGAATGTGATCGCCCTAAAACAGCCTTTGTAACGCCGGATGGCCTATATGAGTTCAAAGTCATGCCATTTGGGCTCTGCAACGCGCCTGCCACATTTGAGCGCATGATCGACACCATCTTGCGTGCCCACAAGTGGAAAACCTGCTTATGTTACCTGGACGACATCGTAGTCTTTTCATCTGATTTCCCGACACATCTTGCTCGCCTCCACGAGATTCTGACGTGTCTAACTTCTGCAGGCCTACAACTTAACTCCAAGAAGTGCCACTTCGCAGCACGAAAACTAACCATCTTGGGACATGTCATCACCAGAGACGGTGTTCTTCCGGATCCCGATAAGCTTCGAGCTGTCGCTGACTTTCCGTTGCCCACATCTCTGAAAACCCTAAGAAGTTTCGTCGGTCTCTGCTTTTACTTTCGTCGCTTCGTGCGCAACTTCGCGTCCATCATCGCACCTCTCACGAGTCTGCTTTCCAACAGCAAAGGCATATCTGCATGGTCACCTGCATGTGACGACGCATTTCGCCAGCTCCGCCGCCTGCTGACCTCACCACCTATTCTTCGTCACTTCGACCCTGCTGCGGCCACAGAAATTCACACCGATGCAAGTGGCATCGGTCTTGGTGCAGTTTTGGCACAACGGAAAGGCACCCAAGCTGAATACGTAGTCGCCTATGCAAGTCGCGCTCTCAAGAAGGCTGAATTGAATTACTCCGTGACAGAGAAGGAGTGTTTGGCCATAATCTGGGCGTTGACGAAGTTTCGCCCGTACCTTTACGGCCGTCCTTTCGACGTGGTCACAGACCACCACGCTCTATGTTGGCTGTCCACCTTGAAATACCCGTCCGGACGCCTGGGGCGTTGGGCACTTCGATTGCAGGAATACGACATCCGTGTCGTATATCGTTCCGGTCGCAAGCATGCGGATGCCGATGCACTTTCGCGATCGCCATTAACACCAGATGTGGCTTCTCTGTCTCCCCCTTTTACCACCTTGTCACCGCTCGACACGACTGACATGCTTTCGGAGCAGCGTAAAGACCCACACCTTGCCTTGTTAGTCGACTACCTTACCGATCCGTCTGCTGTCCCTTCCACGAGAGCGCTACGCCGGCAAGCAGCCCACTTTTCCTTACGAGACAACATTCTGTACCGCCGTAACTCCATGCCTGGTGGTCGGAAGTGGCTCCTTGCTGTCCCAACTCATATGCGCTCGGACATCTGCATGAATTTCAATGCAGATCCCCAAAGTGCTCACGCAGGTGTCCTGAAAACCTACGAAAGGCTGCGCCAGCGCTATTACTGGCGAGGAATGTATCGCTTTGTGCAGAAATGCGTTCAGTCTTGCACCACTTGCCAACAGAACAAGACACCTCCGCGGCACCTTACTGGCATGTTACAGCCGCTCCCGTGCCCGGCTCGCCCATTCGACCGCGTGGGTATAGACCTCTATGGCCCCCTCCCATATAGTATCTCTGGAAACCGGTGGATTATTGTCGGAGTCGATCATCTGACACGCTACGCTGAGACTGCAGCTCTACCGGCAGCGACCGCCCACGAAGTTGCACTCTTCATTCTCCGCAGCTTCATTCTACGCCATGGTGCTCCGCGGGAATTACTCAGTGATAGGGGTCGAGTGTTCCTGTCGGAGGTCATCCAAGCTATCCTCGCTGAATGCAACATTATCCACCGGAAATCTACCGCATACCATCCACAGACAAATGGTCTTACTGAGCGGTTCAACCGCACACTTGGCGACATGCTGAGGATGTACACCTCCTCCGACCACACTAACTGGGACGCTGTATTGCCCTTTGTTACCTTCGCTTATAACACCGCGACGCAAGCGACTACCGGTTTTTCCCCGTTCTTTCTATTGTACGGCCGCGAACCTTCCCACCCACTCGACACTATACTACCGTATCGCCCTGATGCATCTGAGTGCTCCCCGCTTTCGGAAGTCACCAGATACGCTGAAGACTGCCGTCAGTTGGCTCGGTCTCTGACAAGTGAGGCTCAAGGCCTACAAAAGACTCGACACGACGACGCTCACCGCATAGCTCCTACATTTCGTGCTGGCTCCCTTGTGTGGCTTTGGGTGCCCCCGCACGTTCCTGGCCTGTCTTCTAAACTTCTGGCCCGGTACCATGGTCCCTACCGTGTCATTGACGCGACCTCCCCGGTGAATTACGTCATCGAGCCATTAACACAATCACCAGATTTGCGCCGTCGAGGACGCGAGACCGTACACGTCGACCGTCTCAAGCCCTACTACGACCCCCTCATTGTGCCTACTCCCTGAGTCGCCAGGATGGCTACCCTTCACCCCGGGGGTATTGTAGTGGAGCATACGCACCAACGCGTATGCGCCTTCGGAAAACAACGAGAAGCCCGTGCTCTGATTGCGCGAGAACCTGTGCCGCCTTTGCCAGACTTGCTGTTCGCCCATTTTCCGTCGCGACCTCGTTGCGACTCCTCTGCTCTAATAAACATCATCGCAATATATATATATTTTAATCCTATCCTTTTAATCCCTCCTTACCACCATCCCTTGTGAGCTACTGTTGAGGTGTTGCATCTGATGCAGACAGTTACAGGGCTCACTTTTCTCTTCTTTTCCCTTTAAGAAGCACATAAGTATATTTGGCCCGCGTATCGATGCCGCCACTACCGCTGGGTTTGGTTGCTATGGCGGAGCGCAATTGCACCTTGCACGCTTGCAGCCGAACACGGCTCTTGTCTGCCGTAGGCGCCACCACTGATCCGCTTTGGCGACGTGGGTCTTTGAGTCCTGTGTGGCCGACAGACAGCCGCCGTTCCGCCAATTCAATGCCACGACTTCCTCCATGGCGTGGGCTCACCGCCAGCAGGGCGGATAACAACATGAATATATTCGGCCAACACTATCCATCGGTCCGTCCATCCATCCATCCATCCATCCATCCATCCATCCATCCATCCATCCATCCATCCATCCATCCATCCATCCATCCATCCGTCCGTCCATCCATCCATCCATCCTTCCATCCATCCATCCATCCATCCATCCATCCATCCATCCATCCATCCATCCATCCATCCATCCATCCATCCATCCATCCATCCATCCATCCACCCAACCATTCGACGTTGGGGCAAAGCCATCGTGGTTGTGTCCCAACCCTATACCCCTTTACAAGGCGCCCCCCCCCCTCACCCCTATACAAGGCGCCAGCTTGGCACCAGTATATTCAAACTACCTGGTAATTTCGAAATATGCGCACAACTTCTCAAGATAAACGGACGTTGATTCGGCATTCCAAGCCTCGCCCAAAGAAAAAAAAAGAAAAGAAGAGTGCAGCATACACTACTAGCCACCTCCTTCGTACAACACATAGAATGTCCAGGAATATTTTCTTTTTTAGGGGCGAAGCTCCTTGAAGCGGCACCCGTTCGTCTCTCGTCGTAGTACGTAACGTGTCTTACGCTTTGACATGCAATTCTGGTGTCGGAGGAAGATTTCTCCTGTGCGTTGTTGAACAATAAAAAATTCGCAACGTGCGCGTTAACTAAAAGCCGAATTCTCTTGTCTCTTATTCCCCATTAGCAGCCATTGGCATGTACATTGAGCACTATCTGACAAGAAAGGGTTGCTACGTTATACTCGCTGGGCGTAACCTCCTTGGTTTTAGAAAAGTTTAGCTAGGGTTGGGCCACAGTGCAATGAATACAGTGAACTCGCATGCACCATGAATTCGAGGTGGTCAAAGGTGCGAAGTAGACACGAAGCGCAAGCCGCAAGAAAGTGTGCGTGTGCCACCTCTCGTATAGTCCTTGGAATGTCCGCTGGATAGCGGTGCTTCCATATGAGGAATATATGATGAAAAGATGCGAGATGGTGGTACTTGGAGTGTTGACTAGATGGACGAACGGACACACAGACAGATAGGTGGACGGACGCACGGGTGGCTGCACGGACGGATGGACGCATGAATAGATGCAGGGGCGGATGCATAAACGAACGCAGGGACGAATGCACGGATGGACGTGTGGACGGACGAACAGACGCACGCACGGACGGGCGGATAGAACACATGGACGGTCACACAGATGAACGCATGGACGGACGGAAGCAAGAGCGAATGAATGGATGGATGCTTCGCCCCACTCTCCATCATTCACTCCGTGGATATGCAGCCATTCTTTTTTTCTGTTGAAGGTGTTGTCATGCGGTAGGTCGACGTGGACAATATTTCTAAGCGAATCCAAGCGAAATAAATAGTAGAGAAGTATTGCTGTAGTAAACAGAAGGCTTTATATAGGTCACGATATAACAACTCGAAATGCTGCTTTGAATAGGTTTATGCGATTGAATATATCAGACTTCCCCGCAGGAACCACGATGGCAAAACCTATTCTCAAAAAGTGATATTTGACAGCCAGGCCTATATATTTTTGTAATTTTTATATGTTTGTATATTTCTGTATATTTTTGTATAGGCTTTCTATATTTTTCAGAGATAGGCTGGTATAATATATATATATATATATATATGTCTTTCGTGATGATCGAGTGTAACTATATACGCTAGTGCGCATGAGGCATGAACTTTTGAAAACCAGTAAACATGAGTTACAGAGTTCCGTTGTGGCGACTTATCTGTAACAAAAAAAAAAAATCAAGCACTGGTGAGTGAACAGAAGATCGGGCGTACACAAAATGAGGCTCACCGAGGAACGCTGGATTTGTGCGCGCTTGTACGTGCCGCTATCCGTTCGTTGATCTTCTCCGGATCATCCGCTTATCGGTGGTCAGCAGTTTCCGGCATGATAGGCGCATCTTTATCAAGGCCTCTTTGTCATTTCTCATGGCCGTATTTCATTATCACCCTCCGTAGTTGTATTCCGTTGTTTCACATATGGCCATTGCTATTACCTGCAGCAATCGATGTGGGAAGGTGCTAAGCACAGGCTTTACGTGGGTCCAAGCTCCGGCATGGGGGAAAGAAAAGCCTTGGGCGATGCGGCAGAAAGAACAATAAGCGGTAGGTCATGCACGCGTCTTAAGCCACGGAGGAAGGAAAAAAATTGGCAGCATATCCACGGAGTGAATGATGAAGAGTGGGGCGAAGAATTCGTCCGTTCATTCGTTCTTGCTTCCGTCTGTCCAAGCGTCCGTCGGTGTGACCGCCCATGCGTCCATCCACTCGTCCGTGCGTGCGTCTGTTCGTGCGTCCGTCCCTGCGTTCGTCCATGCATCCGCCCCTGCGTCCGTTCATGCGTCCATCCATGCATCTGTCTGTGTGTCCGTTCGTCCATCTATTCAACACTCCAAGTACCACCATATCGCATCTTTTCATCATATATTCCCCATATAGAAGCACCGCCACTTAGCGGACATTCCAAGGACTAAACGATAGGTGGCACACGCACACTTCCTTACGGCTTGCGCTTCGGGTCTACTTCGCACCTTTAACCACCTCGAGTTCATGGTATATACTAGTTCACTGTATTCATGGCACTGCCGCCTACGCTCGCTAACCCTTTCTAAAACCAAGGAGGTTACGCCCAGCGAGTATAACGTAGCAATCTTTTCCGGTCAGATAGTGCTCAATGTACATGCCAATGGCTGCTAATGGGAAATGAGAGGCAGGAGAATTCGGCTTTTACTTTCTTTCGGCTTGCGCTTCGTATCTACTTCCCACCTTTAACCACCTCGTGTTAATTCATGGTATATACTAGTTCATTGTATTCATGGCACTGCGGCTCAACGCTCGCTAAACCTTTCTAAAACTAAGGAGATTACACCCAGCGAGTATAACGTAGCAGCCCTTTCTTGTCAGATAGCGCTCAATGTACATGACCATGGCTGCTAATGGGAATTGCAGCGTGCGCGTTAACTAAAAGCTGAATGCTCCTGTCTCTCATTACCAGTTAACAGCTATTGGCATGTACATTGAGCATTATTTTTGATTGTTGAACAAAGCACAGAAGAAATCTCTCACCGGCACCACCTTGGAGGTCGAAATGTTATACTTGTTACACACTACAACGTTTACGAGGGACGAACGGATGCCGCTATAAGGAGCTTCGCCCCTAAAAAGAAAGCAGGGAGCACTACGTCACACGAATGAAGCCCACCGCGTCGGCTTAACACGTGATCATAACGCCAGGGCGTGCGGTATGCTTTAGTACACTCGGCGGTGTTCCATTTTCGAACCTCTTGCGTGAGCCGACCAGTCTGCGCCGAACAAGCGTGTTTCAATTAAAAGCTACCGGGTGCCGCCCATCGATGACTCGGCAAGTGTTGTTGCTTCGAAACTGTAATGTTCGCGCCGGGCGAGTAACCCAATTGGAACGTTCTAAGATTATCTGGATGGTTTATGGTCTTTTGGCGCCGTTAGCACATGGGAGCGCGCTCACTGTAACGAGGCGATAACAAAAGATGACGAGGGAGTGTCACATTGCCCCCATCGAAACAAAGCATCATCACGAGACTTCATCATAACATGAAAGTTGATCGAAATGTGGGGTTATACGTCCCAAACCAACGTAGGACGAGAGACGCCGTAGTGGAGGGCTGCGGAAATTTCGACCACCTTGGGTTCTTTATCGTGCATCCAAATCTGAGCACACGGGTCTGCAACACAGACGTATGATGTTAATGTAAGAAAGTAAGCAATAAGTACAAGAAATATATTACAATAATAGGGCAAAGAAAATACAGTCCCCAGATTCGTCAAAGTGGCGCTACGAAACATGCTGAGCGTGTTGTTTTCATTGCTGCTTGTCGAACTGTGGAGTGCACCAGTATCGGTGCGCGAGCATGAATTGTTCTTTTAGTAAAGCGCATGTAATTTAACTGGTAATATAACCGTTGTGACCTATATAGGGGTATCTAAAGCTGCAAAATGACGACGTAGCGTTATAGGTGTATGCATGAAATATTGATAGCTGAGCATTATCCCGATGATTAAGCAGAGAGTGAACAGATAAGTCAAGTTTAACTTGCGTAATGTTTTTGTTACAGTAAAAAAATGTCCAATGAAACGTACCGCCCTAATTTGCTGACACTCGAGCTTGTCAATTAGATATTTTAGATGGTGAGACCAAATCGATGTTGCGTACTCAAGCTGCCATTGTGCAAATATCAGATAAGCTAGTTTATGAATATTGTTAGTAGAATGATGTAACTTGCGACGTATGTAGCCCATTAATTTATACCATTGGCGAAAATGTATTCGATATCAGTTGACCATGAAAGGGTAGACGTTAGACGAACACCAAAGTATTTTGTGTCATTCAAGATGTTCATGTTATATATGGTACGAAAACATATACGTCGTGTGCTTGCGGCTAAACCTAATGATTTTACATTTAGCGTGATTAACCTTCATTAGCCAAGTATTACACGAAATTGCGGTAGGTCATACGAAGAAGAAACGAAGAATAGCTCTTCGAATTGTGTAATTGTGACATGGTTATCGAAGTGTTATCGGGAAAATGGTTGTGGGACTGGGTTAATCGGAATAACCTTATTTGTTTAACTTCCACAGTTCCCACATTCGTTCGATGTAATTTGAGGTCCGTCTTAGATTTGACATTTGCTAGCTCAAATGTCACCATATCGTCTTAGCCTGTTCTTGATAGCACTACAAATAAAGATCACTGCCCCCGGGTATTTCAAGTCTGCATTCCTTTAGTGACGGTAGATCACCAGGTGCAAAGTTTTGTAGGTTACTCTAAAATTAAAAACAATTTACAGACAACGTTGTCTTCCTTGCACAGTATGGAAACAAATGTTAAAGCTATGAGCAATTGTTCCGCTTTACAGCGTACAAAAAAAAATTACAGTTCACTATATCTTCAACAAAAGGAAAATCCATATCCTCCTGGTGGAATCTTGATTCAGCTAGAGATTACAGACGCCGGAAAGCTGCATGGAAAAAACTCCTTATCAACCAATGTCCTACTAATTGGAAAAATTATTTATATGCTAAAGCTACGTTTAGGGCACAGTTTCACTTGTGCGAGACAACTATGAAAAAAAAACGTTATAGCAATCTATCCAAGAGCGGCAAGAAGAAGCTCTACTCATATTTCTCCGTAATCGTAAATTCTATTGCAGCACCCGTAAATATTGATTCATTTATTCTTTCTCCAATGGAGTTGGAATATATATTAACTGAAAGTGCATTAGGTTTAGAGAAGAGATTTACATCGCAAATACAAATAAAGTTTGTGAAACCTTCACTTGGAAATGATTTTATTGAAGTAAATAGGGATGAACTTGCGCACGTCGTTCGTCTTCTGCCAAACACAGGTCCTGGACCAGATGGTGTGAATTCAGGAATGTTAAAGATATTATTCGACATCTCTTCTGAATACCTTCTTAACGTTGTCAACCACTCACTTAGAAATAATTGGATACCTCCTGACTGGATACTTGCAAAAATAATACTACTTCTTAAAAACAGGGACTAGGAATGCAGATAGATAACATTAGGCCAATCTTTTTTAACATCACATGTAGTTAAGTTAATAGAAATAATACTTCATATTCGAGTTATAAAATTCATAACAGATAATGCAATACTCAGTGCGTGCCAGATTGGATTTAGACCAGGTTACTCTATATGGTGGGCGCACGTTGATTTAGAGGACCGTATAAAGCTTGCTCGCCACAGACGACAATATGCGGCCCTAGTAGCCCTTGATTTAGCCAAGGTATATTGATTGATTGATTTGTGGGGTTTAACGTCCCAAAACCACTATATGATTATGAGAGACGCCGTAGTAGAGGGCTCCGGAAATTTCGACCACCTGGGGTTCTTTAAAGTGCACCCAAATCTGAGTACACGGGCCTACAACATTTCCGCCTCCATCGGAAATGCAGCCG
Source organism: Rhipicephalus microplus (assembly GCF_043290135.1). NCBI lineage: Eukaryota > Metazoa > Arthropoda > Arachnida > Ixodida > Ixodidae > Rhipicephalus > Rhipicephalus microplus. The sequence goes on from NW_027464785.1 coordinate 218,205, forward strand.
CCACAGCCACAATTTGATCCCACGACCTGCGGGTCAGCAGCCGAGTACCTTATCCACTAGACCACCGCGGCGGGGCCAGCCAAGGTATATGATAGTGCTGAACATGCTATTCTTATCAATGCCCTAAAAGAACTAACCTTCCCGCAGTACACAACAAAGTTGACATACAAATTTTTAAAAGACAGAAAATTCTATAGCACCCAACGAGGTGTTTCAACACCAAAGTATAGCCGAGCGAGCAATGCTTCTCAAGGATCTGTTCTATCGCCAGTGCTATTTAACATTTTGTTAAGCTGAATACCTCTGAGTGATAAGGTACAAGTATATGTATATGCAGATGATATTGCGTATTTTGCATCTGAGTGTGATATCCATTTACTACATTAAACTTTACAGTTTTATTTGGCAACATTGGAAACCTGGTTTCAGAAAATTCAAATGAAACTGAACGTAACTAAAAGAGAGAGATATATATATATAGACTTTATTAATTTCCGGCAGATTGCTGGGATGGGCTCCCACCTAGGGGCCAACGGAGAGACCCTGTCTCCCGGCCGCTTCCTTGGCCGGCCGGATCGCTCAAAGTTGCTTGTACAGGCCTGTACTGAGCAGCGCAGTCCGCCAACGCGCTCAAAGGTCTTCATTGGAGACCGCGACACAAGAATTTCTCACAAATGCTGGATATTTCCTTAGGATATGGTCAAGAGTGGCTCTGGTGATACAGTACTGGCACAGATTAGAACTATAGACGTCGGGTTATATGTGGTGCATGATGACGGGGTTCATGTAAGTGCATGTTTGTAGCTGCCGCCACTGAACGGACTGGGCCCGATTGGGGTGAGGCCGCGGGTACTCCCACCTTTGCAGTCGATAGTGTCGAGTTATGTCATTATATTTAATGAGCCGATCATCTCATTCCCACACCGGCACAGAAAAGTGGGTTTGGGTGGCCACTTCGTCTGACGTGACTCGGAACGTAAGACCTCGAGCCACGTTTATCGCCACTTGATTCGGACTGTCCACGGGGTTACCTAGTTGTGTGTGGACAGGGAACCACAAGATGTGCACGTATTTGTCCGCCTCAAGAATTTTGCCTGTACTGAGAATCCGCAATGCCTCGGGGGAGATTCTGCCGCTGGAGTCGTTTCGAATGGCTGTCTGCGAGTCGCTGATTACACATGAGGCGTTAGTATCGGCTATAGCCATCGCGATAGCCACTTCTAAAAGTGGTATAATAGTTTTTCCATTGGACGTACAAGTTGATATTTCCCTTCAGTACCATCAAGGAATAATTCCCCAAGTTAACTGTATTAAATATCTGGGTGTACTGTACGATCAAAACTGAGCTGGCGGGAATACACTGAACATAATAAAATTAAGGCTACACGTACTGTTGGGATGATAGGTAGGCTTGGCCGGCTCTTCAAAATTCCTCGCCATCTGGAAACGCTATACCATCGCCTACGTGTACAGTGCCTATGTTAAGAGCCTACGGTACCGCTTCGGTCAGTCAGCGAGTCCATATTGCAACAATTGTGGCTCCATCGAAACTGTGGAACATATATTGTTTGAGTGTAGAGCGTATGCTGATGAGTGCGCGCCTTATCAACATTGCAGGCGTTCTATAACCGAGAGAACTGTCTCTCTTGACTGTGCATTGGGACCTTTAGCTTGCCCTACTTTACAGAGGCGTGCTATGAAACTTTTGTTTCCATACTTGGACAGCATCAGTCAGCTAGACAAGCTGTAGCTGTAGCTTGACACCACAGAAAAACTATTAGGGCGCGTTCTCATTCCATGGTAAAAGAGGTGGCCTTTTCCTATATTTTTTAACTCTATCATCTATATTTACATTTTGTCTTTTTTTTCTCTCTCTTCCTATTTGTACTTTCAATCCTCAATCCCATTCTCCACGCAGAGTAGCAGGTCAGTGAATTTTATATGCCGGCTAAATTCTCTGCATTTCAATAAAGAGTTCTCTCTCTCTCTCTCTCTCTCTCTCTCTCCGTTCCGGTCATCGCAGAGATACGCTGGTCAGGATTTACCGTATGTACGTTCGTCCGATTCTCGAATTCGGCTGTGTACTATTCTCTGGTGGACCAGCATACAAAATAAACCCCTTGATTCTCTCAGAGCGGGAAACTCCTCGAAGTTGTTTAGGTGTGCCGAAATTCGCAGCTAACAATGTTTGTATGAAAAAGCTCGTATACCCACTCTCGCTTGAAGATTCCGTATTTGAACAGTTAAAACTTATATAAAATTTCCTGAATCCACTTTAAGAAGTCGTCTGTTCGTATTCTTTCCTGAGCCCGGTATCTTTTTTAATGAGCATTGGTACCGGGCATATAAACCCAAGAAATGGTATTAGTTCAAACACTTCTTGATACTTTAAGTGCTAATATATTCGAGATCATACCATCTGAGAAACCAATCGGCCAAGTTCAAATTGAATTTGACGATATCTTCCCAACGAATGCCGAACACTTGCCCTTAAAATATTTGATAGGCTTATTAGAAGAACACCTGTCTCCTTCAGGTACTAATATAGTAATTGAAATGGATTAATTATGTATGACGAGAAAGCAGGTGTGCGTATTATTTGTCTCTCTTCATTCTGATTCTTTTCATTACGCCTCCCAGATTATAAACCAATATTTAAAGCGGAATTAACGGTCATTATACTAGCTCTTTGTAAACTTCCTGCGACTCATTCGACAGCTGTGATAGTGACTCGCTCGTATTCCGTGGGTGCGTTTTTATCATCGTCCTCGGCATCAGCAGTACTGGAAACTTTTAAATCATTAACCCCAGCAAAAATTTGCCTTGTGCGAAAGATATGGGTGCCAGGCCAACGTAGTATACTTAAAAATGAGATGGCTGACTCACTCACGCGAGCATCTCTTGATCCTCCGATTGTGTCAATCATGCCTCTTACAGCTTATGTAACAGCAGCGAGGTTCAAAAAACTTTCCCTTCTTGAAGACTCACCAAAAATTACGATACCGAATCCAGATTTCTCACACCTGCACTTCGCATGGAATAATAAATGGTGTCCCACGCGCACATTGAAAGTTTCCATAACAAAATTACGTTGCCGTGAGCCACCTCTTAGTTTCTACTTAAACAGGTCTGGTCTGGTGCCATCCCCTCTGCGGTCAAGCTGTAATGAAACCTAAAATATCGACCATTTTTTCCTCACATGCCACCGTTTTAAAAATAAAAAAAAATGTTTCAAAATTTTATTTATAAAACTAGGAATATCACCTACAACTGCTAATATTTTGTCTTTTGGGGCTGATTCATTAGGACACAGCGACACGAGCATATGCGGGGCTCTCTGCGAATTCCTTTGTAACACAAGAAGGTTATACCCCTGTCACACGGGCACTTAAAAGTCTTTTAAGTAAGCGGTCTTTTTCCGAAAAGGAGTTCCTGACAGCAGACACACGGCACAGAGCGAACTCCTTTTAAGAAGCGGTCTTTTTCGTAAACAGAGTTCGTCGATCTCTTTTACGGCTCCGAATGAGTAGCCTCGAAACCAGTGGGCGCCAGCAATTTTCGAGTGGTGGAAAAAAAAGAGCAAATGCTTATTTTTCTGTCACCAAAACTCTTTGTAAAAACAACTTCCATATCCTGCAGAAGGTGTAATGAACTCTTTTAATGGTTATTTCTTTTTCTACTCTCGTAAGCAGCTACAACGCGTCGGCAATATCACGTGGTGACGCTCGGTCTCGCGCCGCGCCATTTTGCACAAGTGTTTCTTCATCTCTTATTCTTAAATTTATTTGAAGAAAGGAGTAGTGCAACAAGTCTTTAATTTGTACAACGTGATACGTCGTTTAATTTTCATTGCTTCTCTTTTAACTGCTAGCGCCACGCTTTCGCTAGCGTCTTCGAACGAAAACACTAAAAGGAGATCGCTGCTGCCGTGTGTCTGCGCCGTTTGTTAAAAGTCTTTCAACTTCGTAAAAGACCGCTTACTTAAAGACTTTTTGCGCGCCCGTGTGACACAGGTATTACCTTGCTGAGCCATTGATCAGCTCTCGATTTTTACTAGCCAATTAAATATTTATTATTTAGCTATTACACTGTAATTATTTAACCTTCAGAAGAATTTCATATAGCGATTACACCTCAGCTATTCAAAAATTCTATTATTTCTTTCTCTCACTTTTTTTTACACTGTGCCGTAATGACTCCGCCAAGTCAAAACAAAGTAATCCTATTTTCCTAGCCTGGATAATCTTGAAGGTATTGACTTATACTAACCGCCGGCTTCTTGGCCAATCCCCCTTAGTGGGTGAGAGCCACGAAAAAAGATCAAGCAAGCAGGTAACATTTTGTGGGTAAGGTTGTCTTCTTAAGTTCTCAGACATAAGTTCGCCTTGAATAAATAGTATTTGCCAAGAGGCGTCCCGTTTGTTGGTAACAGTATTGTACTGTTTATTTTTTACTGTATAATTTTACCGCCTACAATTGCTTAGTGATTACATTGCTAGTGCACTTGTCTTCTATTACTCTTTTTAAAATCACGGATTTCTCAATGCACGTTTAATGCGTGCCACGTAATAATCCCCTGTGCTCTTCAAACATTGCATTGATTTCTCCTCCGAATTCGCTTTGTGTAACACGTCGACAACATGGTACTTTTTTAAAAACTTCAATGATAAAAGGTTAACTTCCCTGCCTTTCCTGGTACTAAAAACTTCAATGATACAAAAACAGAGCCGATAATTTTTTTCCCCGAAGCTTTGCCAGGGGAGTGTGTTTGGATGTCTGGCAAAATGAAATCATTGCATCTCTCTCCGTGTGACAGCTTCGTTCAATAAGCCAAGGCGGAACGGCGGTACACTCACTCAAGCGAATTGCCATCCACACTTATCAGTCCGTACTGCCGTGTCGTCAGGAGGCAAAAAAAAAGGAATAGAATCACTAGGCACAACGATAACAAATTATTTGTTCTTTGTCGTGGTGTTAAGGGTAAGGCGCGAGAAGTGAGCTGTACACGATAAAGAGCAAACGTCATTGCGTTATCTTGCCTTTTTGCGACGACTGCCGAAGTGTATCGGACGACCGAGTGGCGATATCTCAGAGGCAGTCCGTCCGTTCTTGTGCGCCAGTGAAGGTTTTACGTCTCAATTCACACCACCATGTCGGGTTTCCGACGAGTGCACCGTTTTCGCGACCACCCCATCGCAGGCGTAAACTGGCGACCGACGCGATTTGTCAGTGACGTGCCAAGTTCGGCTGTTTGCGTCCTCTGCCGCATGATTCCGAAGCGGATAGTGGTCTTGCCGTGCTTGCATACTCTTTGCCAGTCATGCCAGGCTGCAAGTTCTCAAGGTACCGGTGGTCAGTGTCCCTTGGATCAAGAGCCGTTCGAAGAAGCGGAATGTGGAAGTTATGATTTGCCTACCAGAAAAGCAAACACATTGAAGGTGAGAAAGTGGTGTGGCTGGTTAGTAAATTCGGAGAATTTTTTAGTGAACTTCCGCGACTTTGAGCGTATCATCTATCTATCTATCTATCTATCTATCTATCTATCTATCTATCTATCTATCTATCTATCTATCTATCTATCTATCTGCGACTTTTATCTCTCCTGGCCGTTTCGATAAAGGTATCGATACCAAACTTGGCATGGCATAAAAAGACTGTATGAAGAATATATTTGACTAGGCATACCATAAAAATCATGACTTTAATGACATGAATGCCATGATTTACATTTCATGGTCCTGCAGCTCTTGCGGTGGTTTCATTCACATGGCATGTTGAAAAACTGGTATGGTATGACATGATTGCATGGCGAACACAAGTGACAGACCTTAATATGAAAATCATGACAGGCGTGCCATGTAGCTACACGACTCTATGCCACGCTCATGATGCGCTGGCGGTCGTCTCGCTAGCTTCACGTATACCAAATTTGGTACTACAGGACGTGATTGGATGACAAAGGTATGATACTGGTGCAAACATGATAAACATCAGATGCGCGTCATGGAAAAACGTGATTACATGCTACGCTCATGATGCGTTCGCGGCCGTTTCGCTAGCTTCAAATACGCAAAATTCGGTATTACGTGACGCCAATCAATGACGAAGGTATGTGACTAGTGCAACCATGATAATCATAAGATGCGTGTCGTGTGAGAACATTACTGCATGTCACAGTCAAGGCGCCAATAGATTTCGACGTGGTGCGGTCCACGTGCTCGCCGGCGTTCAATTCGTCGCGTCACGCCGGCGTTGCCACGCCAGGCGCCTGGCCTGCCATTCACTCGCAGGCGCGCGCCACGCTGCATTGCTTCGACGCATGCGCATTTAAGCGCATGCGGCATACCTCCATCACGAAAAGATGGAGACGCAGTGTCGTCTGGGTAACGCATCGGCGCGAAATGCAGCATGTCTCACTGCGCACCAGTTGCCGTCGAGCCGCGCTGACGAACGCTGGTCGCGCCTGGCGTCAGACTATAGAGTGCTCGCGTTTTGTTAACGTAGCGTCGCTGTGCCAACCGTGCGCGCGCGCCAACGCTACATTAGAGTATATTGGGCCCTTACTGATGCATTCGCGGCCATTTTGCTAGCTCCACACATTCCAGGTTTGGCGTTACGTGACGTCATTGGATGACGAAGTATATCACTGGTGCAAACATGATAATCCTCACACGCGTGTCATGTAAGAACATAACTATGTACTACGCTCACAGCGAGCTTGCGGCCATTTCACTACCTGCACTTATACTAAGCTTGGTATCACGTGATGTGAATAAATGACGAAGGTAAACGACTCATCGAAACATGATAATCGTGACAGGGAAGTCATGTACGACATCATTTGCCTCCGCCTCGTAACGTTGAGCTGATTTTGAAGTGATATATCAACATTTCTCATTCGTGCTTCGCATATCATCGGTTCTCACGGTACGTGGGATCTGCCAATTTTTGGGGAAAACGCCAACACTATAGAGTACTAATAAAATTTTAGAGGGCTACCAACATTGTTACATTCAAATCCATAGATTTGCTAACCCTCAAACGTTTTTTTTTTCTTTTGATTGCTTATTTGAGGCAGCATCATAAAAAAATTCGCAGCATATCTACGGAGTGAATGATGGAGAGTGGGGCGAAGCATTCGTCCGTCCATTCGTTCTTGCTTCCGTCCGTGCATGCGCCCGTCTGTGTGAGCGTCCATGCGTCGATCCGTCCGTCCGTGCGTGCGTCAGTTCGTGCGTACGTCCCTGCGTTCGTCCATGCATCCGCCCCTGCGTCCGTTCATGCGTCCATCCATGCATCTGTCTGTGTGTCCGTTCGTCCATCTATTCAACACTCCAAGTACCACCATCTCGCATCTTATCATATATTCCCCATATAGAAGCACCACCATCCAGCGGACATTCCAAGGACTAAACGAGAGGTGGCACAAGCACACTTTATTACGGCTTGCACTTCGGGTCTACTTCCCACCTTTAACCACCTCGAGTTCATGGTATATACTAGTTCACTGTATTCATGGTACCGCGGCCCAACGCTCGCTAAACCTTTCTAAAACCAAGGAGGTTACGCCTAGCGAGTATAACGTAGCAACCTCTTCCTGTCAGATAGTGCTCACTGTACATGCCAATGGCAGCTGATGGAAAATGAGAGACAGGAGAATTAGGCTTTTACTTTCTTACGGCTTGCGCTTCGTATCTACTTCCCACCTTTAACCACCTCGAGTTCATGGTATATACTAGTTTATTGTATTCACGACACTGCGGCGCAACGCTGGCTAAACCTTTCTAAAACTAAAGAGGTTACACCCAGCGAGTATAACGTAGCAACCCTTCCTTGTCAGATAGTGCTCAATGTACATGCCAATGGCTGCTAAAGGGGAATGGAGACAGGAGCATTCGGCTTTTAGTTAACGTGCACGCTGCGAAGTTTGTTTATTGTTCAACAAAACCACAGAAGAAATCTCTCACCGGCACCACCTTGGAGGTCAAAATGTAACACTTGTTACACACTACTACTACGCCTGCGAGGGACGAACGGCTGCTGCTATAAGAAGCTTGAACGTGTGCCGCTATGGGAGAGACTGGCACACCGCAAACTACAATGAATATAGCGTAAAACATTACGTTGTTTTCACTGCAGATCTCAATATCTCACCGTAGTTTTTATCCAGCTGCCTACTAGTAAAAAAAATGCCAGGAATTTGCACTTGTTGCTGTAGTACGAGCTTCTGAGTTGATATGCTATATTCAAATGAGTCAGGTGACAGAGTTAGAGGATGATTGAGCTACGCCTTCAAGCCTACCACACGATAGCACAATCGATCCACATTTGCATGGACTTCTCAATTGGTAAGCCTGCTTCGCTTCTAGGCATACATCTCAACCTGAAGTCGTAAAGTGTTAAGTACTACGCCTCTATCCTTTTTTCAAATCAGCAAAGCACGCACTGAGCATTCATGGAGGAACACGAGATATACTCATATTTCACCAGCACTTCTTTTGCCCATTTCTTTTTCCCCTGTGAAGAGTAGCAGGCCAGAGCGAACTAGCTCAGGTCCACTTTTCTGCACTTTAATAAATCATCTCCGCATTGTGGCTTTCTTGGCGCACCTTTCCGAGTGTAAAGCGGAAACTGGAGTGTCCTGGGCAATCTCGTGCGGGATTAGACATCAGCACTCAAGCAAACGTAATGTATTAGGAATTCAGAATAATTTTGTTACGCCTATTATGCTTGCTAATAGCATTTGCTGAGTGAAAATTCCAATGGTTCAAGCGATTGGGTCTCAACTCTAAAGAACAAGCGCCCCGTATCTTGTGGGTGGGAATCGTCTTTTTTTTTCCTTGTGTTGTAACGTAGTATAGATGTATTCAGGCTAGTTTCTTCAAAGATGACGACGTGAATTTCACTGAAGGTAATTGTGAAAATGAAACTTTTTTTTTCATCGGACACTTACTTCCAATGGTCGCTCACTTCGAGGGCAAGCGCACCTGCAAGAAATTATCGCAAGCCGGTCACAGAAAAGCAGTGAGATGAAACCTCACAGTTAGTCTACAAACAGTGCAAACCAGATACACGTCCTGAAAAAGTGTGAAACATCAAGTTATATTCCGAAAGTTGGCAATGCTTTTGAATCGATTAGTGAACAGTGTGGGTTGTTTTCGAGTGTCATGTCAGCCGCTGCTGTACGTCGCAGGCAAGGCTCAACCTATCAATTAAAGTACTCCCTTTGTTATATTTGAAATGTATTCAATATAGTCAACAACAAGGGTATTGTTTGCTTTATTTTCGAACAGAATAATTAAGTGAATCTAATGGAATGGCACTTCTATTGTATTCTTTTTCTTCTCTTTCGATGAAGGTTTATTGCTGGAACGAACTTCATGGATGCTAGTACGAGGGCGCCATGAATGATATGCTGAGACACTTCGAGAAAGAATGCAGATTCCACGCCATTGAATGTGTTCGATGCGGAGAAGCAGTCCTGCACAGGGAACTGGCAAGGCACTACATGGCTGGATGCACTGCCGGTGTTCCTTCAGAACGCACAGAGAACACGTCTTCTGAATCCGGAACACTGACCCTTCAAGACGTTAGGAATGCTCTGGAAGAAGTGAAGACACTGCTGAGGGATCAGAATGATGGCGAGGCCCTGCTTGCTATTCAGAGTCAGCTGAACGAGCTGACGGAACAAGTCAGGAACCAGGAATACAGGATGGTCAAAATCCCAGGCGAAGATGTGGCTCCCACAGGTGCAAAGGCTTCTCGACACGCAGCCATGGCCTTCCCGACTGGTTCGCAAGAACCAACTTCAACCCATCACCCACTGAATGTAGCCAGCGCATCGTCCTTATCACGGCCACGATCCGAGGAAAGGTTTATGAATCAAATGCCTGAAGACATCTTCAACCTGTCGCCTCGGCTTCTAGGACAAATGCAGAAAACTTCCACACGAGATTACCCCCAGCATGCCGTCGAGTATACTGAGCGTCCTAATGGTACGTGTCACTTTGCGGTGGACACACCGCTGTTCACGACACGTTCATGGACAGGAGTGTCTGAGCAAGTGACGTACGTTCTAACACTCGCAAACTGTACATTTCCATCGACGGAAAAGCCCAAACTGGTTTGTCGGATTACGGTGTTGCACACAAAGGATGCGTGCTTTACTGTCGAAGTACGCCACAATTTCTGCCTTCGCTTGGGTCGTTCGCTCAGCGTGGAGATAGCTTATTCTGCGGTGGGCTACAACTCTCGGTATTTGGCGCCTCGTTTTGACATCAGTGCGTTCGACCGGAGTAAAGAGAGACCACTTAAACTGGATCCTCCTGTTTCACCCTGCAATTGTCGGAGCGTTGGAGACTCACAGCTGCATTTTCATGGCATGTTCAAAATACCCTTTTGTCAACTGGCACACGCTATTGACCTACGTGAGGGAAACTTGACGCTTAAAATAGAGCTCTCGCGCAACCCAGAAACACAGGTAAGCGTCTCAACATTCTAGTAAAATATCCTACGAAGTTGGTCTGTAGTTCCAGCTTTAAGATTGATATTGTCCATGTTCGAGTTTTTCCCGAGACTATCAGTGCAACGCAGATCGCATATGGTAGCGAATAAGTGTCACAGAATTCTGGCAAGCACCACTACTAAACAATTAGCCTTCAAAAAAATGAAGCTCTACACTAGGCAGTACGTCCTGCGACGCAATTGCGATTCAATAATAGGGAAGTCGTAATTTATTTTCGGCAGGAGCCAATTGCATGCATTAGAGTAGGAGCCTCAAACACGTGGACCACGGCCAGCAGCTGACTGTTGATTGATTGATTGATTGATTGATGTATTGATTGATTGATTGATTGATTGGTATGTGAGGCTTAACGCCCCAAAACCACCATATGATTATGAGAGACGCCGTAGTGGAGGGCTTCGGAAATTTTGACAACCTGGGATTCTTTACGTGCGCCAAAATCTGAGCACACGGGGGGTCAGCAGAGTACCTTAGCCACTAGACCATCGCGGCGGGGCAGCCCGTGACTGTCTTTATGCCACTTTTCTTTCTTAAAGGGCCAGTGTTAACAGCTTCCGTCTTCTTTTTTACGCCTTCCTCCCCTCCCCCTCCCTCCCCGGTCGCCAAAGAAAAGAAGCTCGGCAACTCGTAGAGTAGGCCATGGCGATGACGTTTTGAGAATATTACAGCGCTTTACACCACGCAGAGCCTTCATTGAAAAAAAAAAAGATTCCCATGCTCCTTTGCCGCGCCTGACCAATTGCCATTTCACACGCAGTGACGTAATGTTGCTGATAAACGAGTTGACGTAGCGCGCAGCTCGTCGATTGGTCTAAACCAGTGACGATGACGGGCTGCGCCTTCCCATCGCTATGAGGGAGAGGCGTGGCGAGGCCATGCGAAAATTTGAACCCAGCTGAAACTGATCTTATAGCCCCTCGTAACTTCCTTAATGTAGCATGTATTCGCGAAATTCTTGTGACAGCATGTTCGCAAAGCAAAAGTGCCCATATTTCTCTTTATAACAATTTTAGGACCTTGGGTTGGTTTACTGGCCATGTAATACAAATTTTTTTCGTGTTCTAGACAAGCATGACTGGTCGAAAGGATTGTTTTCGTGGGGAACTCGACGTAGTTAACATTTGTTGAACCATAACCACTAAACAATACCTACACGTCAGATTTCATGTCCAGATTTTTCTTTCCTTTTTTCTATCGATTTGGCTATAATGTTGGAATATTTGCAACATATCTCCTTCAGAAATGAACCGTACATGAAGAAAGGGTGGAACGATTGCTTTTAAAGGCTAACGTACGTTTGCTGACAATATGTAGTAACTGCAATCCTTCCTTCCCCTTCTTACGTTCTTCCCTACTCTGAGCGGCCCTTGCCATCGCTGGCCATTGCGAGCGTCAACTGGATATGGGCACGGGAAAGACATCCACGTCGTCGTCACTACAGAAAAGGTCGGAGGACCTGTTTAATCGTCCACCATTTTCTCTGGAGCAGATAAAAACTTCAGCACAAGATTTCCCTCAAAATGCTGTGGGACATCCTGCTGACCGCAGATGTTACTCAGTATGAACAGGCCACTGTCTTACGACAAGAACAATGACTGAAGTGCTTGAAACGTTGGCGTATGTCGTAACTCTAGGAAATTCTACTCTTCTGTTGCAGAACAGAGGAAACATGGATTGTTATTTCACCATGGTGCGCACGACGGACACGTGCTGATAACGCAGATAACACTGTCAATCTGTCTTACGATTGTACGCTCAGTGGGAAATTTTTTTTCGGGGGGAGGGGGGTGTTTGTCTCCCGCCAATTTTGTACCTTTTTTCGGCGTCGCTACCTTCTACGGTGGACGAGAGGAAACATTACTTCCATTCAGTCCTTGTGGTCTGCTTTGCAGCTATGAGAACGCTTCAGCATCAAGTGTGCATCTTTACTCTGCGTACAAAATACCTAAAGGTCAACTAAAACACGCCGGCTTCCTCATCGCGGAACATTGGTGCTTAAAATTCAGGTAGCTAAACAAAACACACTAGAGAGCCATTCAAGCTTCTAATACTGTTTGTCACTCATCGCCTGTTCTAGTTTTACTATTTATATTATGAAGAAATGTTGTTATACAACGCAAATAGAAAAAAGTACACATGCTGCTCCTCACAGCTGACTGCATGCTATATACTGTAGTATCCTCCTAAACGTTTCAAACGCGCAAGTGAAGTGAACGTCCGGAAAGTTCGGAATTTTTGATCCTGAACTAATAGCGGTGAAACACGTTATTTTATGCCAGATTGACAGTGTTGTATCACCGATGTAATCATTAAAATATTTTGTGAAATTCGCAGTGCCTGTGTTTGCCCGCCTATATGTAGTCCCGCTTTGCGTTTGATATTGACGCCTCATGTTAAATCAATTTCGACTCGAAAGAAGCATACTCAAGATCGCTGGAATGGCATCTGGAGTCAGGTGAAAACATATTGAAAGGAAGCCTTTTGTACCTGTGTGCGATCACTGATGCGTAAGGTCACGTTGAAATGTATCATAATTAGACCATGGGTATAGTTATCGTAGTGCCTCTGCCTGTTAGCAATTATTGCATTCTAACGGACACACCAGGTTCTATACTCCGAGGATCAGATACCTACACAATGCAGTTTCTGAAGCCACCTGCTGTATTGTCCAAGCTTGATGACTACAATATCGCTAAGTTTGTTTTTTCTGGGTATGCGTATCGTGATGGTCAAAGGTAATAACGATAATAACTACTCGTATATTGGTATATCTTGCCGAATATGCATGTAGACAATTCAATATGTATGTGTTCAAACAACACAAGCTTGCAGGGGCTACTAATAAAAAAGATAAGGCGAAAGCGGTCTTTTTGAACGAGACAAAGCCAAATTCATTTTCGCAAGGCTGTTAGAGTACATTAATGAAACAGCCTGATCATGATCATCATCAGCTTGACTACGCCCACTGCAGGGAAAAGTTCCCTCCCATGTTCCACTGATCAACCAGGTTCGGCGCTTTCTGCTGCGACGTTACACGTGCAAACTACTCAATGTCATCTGCTTACCTAATTTCTGTCTCCCCGTCACGCGTTTACTCTCTATTGGAACCCATTTAGCTGGCCTTAATGACCAGCGATTATTCTGTCCATGCACAACAGAGCCGGCTTATGCCCGGCCTACGCGATAGCGTGAAGGTACACCATCACCTTCGCATGGAAAAAATCCGAAACCCGGTGCAGGACCATTGCCATTGGCTTAAAATTAAATCTGTTTGATGATGAAATCACATAAAAAAAGGCCTGTGATGCGGCCTCACTGGCAACCACAGTCGGGAATGCACTCCCTCACCAGATCAGCGTCCACCCTAACGCAGTACTTGGTCACTATACCTCCCACATGAGTACACCAATTAGCAACCTAATAATACCTTCTACTTACAAACATTGTAGAAAAAGAGGAAGAAGCTGGAACCCAGAACCGGCGTTCGGTCAGGTTTCTTCACCGATCAATAGTTTTTTTTTTTTACAAATATAGTCAATCGTCGTTTTTAAAAATTCGCAGAGCATAACCAACGCAGTTTGTCTCATGTGTAAAAAGCCTGCACACCGAACAGACGTTCGGTGTCCAGAAGAAAGGAAAGTCACACCGCTCATGCATTCGCCTGAGGCGACTCCAAGACGAAATGCATCTTTTCTACCCGCTCAACTCTATCAACAACACCCACTCCCCAAACCCCTGCCGGAAGCTTTTTGCATCAAATGCCGTCTGGCATAGCCTCCGTGATCGAAGGTATTGGAAGCTATGTACACCTCACATTACTTCTCCGTGCCTCCGGGATTGGCATTCTTTGACTAAGCGATGCTGCGACCAAGTGAACAGCTACCCTTTGAAGCGAAGCTATTTCATGGCGTCCTGAGACGTTACTTTATGCGACGTCCCAGTGTCGTTATGGTGACGTCACCATAACGACACTGGGACCTTGTCAACTTGTAGTATAATGATCAATCAATCAAGCATGAATCAGCTACATTGCATTGTGCAGACATGTAAAGTAGAGAAGTTTGCAAACAGGCAAATTATAATGCCTAGCAAGGTGCCGTAACAGTCAATAAGGCGCACAAGGAGCAATATTGTACTCATGTTAGAACAGTATATAATAAAGAAGTGGCCGCAGTTTAAATATTTATATTTGTTTAAAAACACCGTTACAAGAACATGCTTCAACCTGTGTGCAAGACTTATATTATCGTAATGGTGTAGGGTAATATCTTTTTTTTTTCAATCACAAACTTGTCACGCGTTGACGATACCTGATGGAATATTGAGAATAATTAGGGTATCATCAACACGTGACCACGATTTTTTCATCACATCGTGTTGACGCCCGACGGTCCCATTTCGCTTTTGAGGCAGAGCCTTCGACTTTCGCCTGAAGTTCTCAGCTTGGAAATATGCCCTCGCAACAGCCCTTCCCATTCCAATCTCCTTGCGATAAACGTATCGAACACGGGTCAACCAGGATGTATGTTATACCCAACTATACTGCTTAGCTAATGGCGCCAGTTCGAGCGAAGAATTCATTGTAAAACTTGACGTGTTTACGCTTCCGGAGAGAAACATTGCTTAGCATTTGTGACTCGTACAACACGGTATACACCAAGTAATAAGTCCAGCTTTCCTGCTACGTCATTTGAAAACTTCCGACAAGCGGAGTGCTGTGCTAAAGAAGGAACGCGAGCCACGTAACGCGAGCGCGATTTGCATACACATTGGACCGGCTTTGCATTCTCTTGGCAGCCATCCAGAATGTAGGAGTCATTCTTGGTGCCTTGCTGAAGCGGAGGTTTTGATGAGAACAGTCAAACTTTTATGCCTAGGCGGGCTGTTGCGAGTCGAGGCACGAGACTCATGGAAATTAGCTATATTTATAACTCCTTTATTGATAAGCCTCTCTTTAGGCGAATGAATGATGCCCCTTTATTAGTCACTCACAGACACATACGCAAACACTTCAACTGTATGCAAGCATTGCTTTCAGCTATTCGGCGATGTTTGCCGGAAGACGGCACCATAGCTTTAAACGAGTCTGCATGATTCGAACTATTCCAGCAGGCTCATAGAAACGCTTACGATTTAAATTAAACACCTTCGAAAGTTCGCAATGACGTTCCCCAAAAGCATGCCACCCGAGTTTCGGGAATGCCGCATATTCACAAACGTAAGCGCCTTTCGAGAAAATGATTACTGTAGAGACAAGCTGGTTATGGTATTCACGCGACGCGCGTAGTTAGAATACGTGCTTGTCTCCTCTTGCTTCCCCGCTGTAACTGAATGGAGCGGTTGTAGTCGACGGGGATTATTTTGTTGCATAACGACGGGAATTATCGGTTGCACAGTATTGCTGCAACGTGTATGATATATATTCATGTTGCGAAGTGGTAATCTATTAGTTTGAAACAGACTGTCTGTAAAGGCCTTACACCCCTGTCACATTGCCACCGCCAAACTGTTAAACTCCGTCAACGTAGGCCTTATACCCCTTTCACACGGCCACCACCAAACTTCGTTAAACTTCGTTAACATTAACCTCTTCTAGGGAGTTCTACAGAGATGGAGTTGTGGCAGTGTGACACGACAATGGCAAGGTTGTAATAGTTGGCGCGAGTGGCTCAGCCAGCGCTGTTCAATTTTGGCAGGGTATCCTAATTTCATCTCTTGTTGCTTGTTAGTGTATCTCTGTTATGCGGTATTTACAAAAACACAATCTTAAGTAGGGCTAAAGCGAACAAAGCATTAAACATTATTTCAAATGAAAAGCTAGCCACCTTATGCCTAACGCTATGTTTGTTTACAATTGCACCGGGCTCGACGACTAGTTGTTTTTGCAGCCCGTGAGTTACCTTTGAATTAGATCGGGTCCCATTACCCATTCCTGCAGCCGTCGAAGCATGCCACGATGAGGGAGCGCTGTCAGTCATTCCTCTCACGCAGTAACGCGAACACAGTGACGACAGCAACTACACACACCGACAAAAAAGTTTAAATGGTGGAGCCCGGCCGGACTCGCGAAGCATGGTGTGCAGCGCATCGGGTTGGAGAGTAGCTGTACTCTGGCGTGCGTATATATGTGCGAAGAAACACGTTATGAGGGCGTACTACAACAAAATAATTTTTTTAATATTGCTGAAAGGTATAATTGTTCTCACTGTGGCAATTCAGTGCTCGAAAGTTTTTTTCTGACCTGCAGTTACTGGGAACGAGAGTGTCTCATTCTTCTGCAAAGGAAGAACGTCGAACTTCCTTTGGGAAATGCTCCGCTTACCTTTGTTTGCGCAAGGGTGGAGGTGTGACACGAACCGCTCCTCCAGTGTCGTGGCGACAAGGGAGTTAAACGGTGTTTGCGGGCGCCCGTGTGACAGGGGTATTAGATGCCTCTTCGAAAGTGAAAACTGACCATCGTCTGTGGCGTCGGCGTCAACACGTGCGATGAAAAAAAGAAAAGAACAAAACATCAAGCGACGAACGTCATTTTCCAACGCAATGATGAGGTTACAGCTTGCTAACATTTGTGATGTCACCGTGACGTCACATGACTTGATGTCGTCTGAAGTAGTCATCAAATGACATTACTGCTGTGTTGATGGTGAGTTGCAGCCACTTCAGAAGCAGTTCAAAACCGTGTTCGGTGCCGAAAAGCGAGGAGAGATGGAATACTTATTTAAGAAAGGACGACGGCTTTTGCCAAGTCACTGTTTGGGCAAATACAAAAGAGACCGGTTGAGAGAGAGAGAAAAGAGAAGAGAGGAGGGCAGGGAGGTTAACTAGATTCTAAGATCTGGTACGCCCTCTGCCGGGGTTGAGGAATAGGTGAAAAGGGAGAGAGAGAAAAAGATAGAAAATAAATAGGAACAAAACACAAACACAAACACGCACACACGTAAACGATTCACTTACAGTCGTAAAGCCATGCCCATAGTTCGCAAAAAGCCCCGTAGCGCTTGCGCGGCCAGTTGAATTTGAAATACTTCTACTTATTGAATTTTGTAACAAATCAAGAAGCCACAGCCTTACCTAACGACTACAGTATAAACATTTTTTTTCCATATATACAGGAGCTTTGGTTTTGTCTGTTTGCTTGGTTACGATTTCATGCATGCGCCACTGAACGCACGTAATGTTCCCTACCTTGCATCTTCGACCAACATCCCGCTAATACCTAAATACCCACACCACCCCTTCTACCCCAAGGCGTTCATCGAGGCATCACTTGAGATAAACCTCCGTTCGATGGCAACGCAGTATCATCCCTTCTAAAGAGAAATGGCCCAAAACTTGTTAGCCGAGGACCACAACCCGGTTTCCCCTCTAATTACGCCCCGAATGGCGCACCCGCCAAGCTCATCGAAGAAAGCTAGCGCCATAATAGACAGTGAAAATGGAAGGGAAAGCTAGAAGGTAAAGCGATACATTATACGGGGGGTATATACGAGCGTGTTTGCATAATGAGATAAGAGTGCTCGAGCGCACAACCTCGGCATGACCTGAGAAGATAATAACACGCCTCGTAACCGCACTTACGTCGTCCTTTCGTCTTAGTGTCTCGGAGGAAGGACGGTCATTTCACGGTGCATGGCCAGGTGAATCGTCACACTAGAAGCTGCAACACAGTGCTATAAGCTTCGCTGATGAGGATTTCGATGCTTACATGGCGCGACGCCCGTAAGTGAAAGTGTTAGTTAGCGCCGACGATAAGTTAGTTACACGCACTTCCATTTGTAAAATTTATTTTGTTGACACGAACGAAGCTAACATGCGCAGTGCTCATGAATCAGAAGGTGAAAATTGGGGATAAGTAATGTGCGTTCTTTCAATTTCCTGTGTCTTTAGTTCCGTGTCATCTACGAGTGATCTAGACGGAAACATAAACCAGAAGCAATAGTTAGCCGCGGAGGACCAGTAGTTATGGTGCTCGGCTGCTGACCGGAAAATGAAGGGTTCGATACCGGCCGTGGCGGTTCCGTTTCGATAAGGCAAAATTCTAAAGTTTGTGTGTACTGTACGGTACCAATGAACGTCAAAAAACACCGCATAGATGGCATTTCTGCAACCCTGCACTACTAAATCTCCCTTAATCATATCGTGGGCTTGGGATGTAAAACTACGGATAATATGAGGGCAACATCACCTTTATAGTCCCAGATTTACCGCGGCATCACGCGGTTACCTCAGATGATTGATTATAGCACTGGTAATACAACTTAAAAAAAATAAATGGTATCGAATTTCAATCCATGAATACTGCACACTTCTAGAGAATCGTTGGACGGATCTCGTAAAGTCGTGGCGTTTATATGCTGCCAGTTCCAAGAGTATGATAAAAACTAGCCTGATTATCGTGGCGAATACAAATGTGTTGGCTGCACGATGATCCATCATTCCGGGATAATTCACGGATGTCTGACCCAGGTGGGACCCATAACGCCGGAGAAAATTTAGCAAGTTTGTCATCTTATAAAAGTGCGCTTGAGACCACGGTGAACAGGACGTCGTGCAGAGAGAGACTCGGGCCACTAACAATCTTTCTCCCTCTCAAGAACTCACCTTCTCTTTAAATCAAGTGTTACACTCAAAGGGCCCATAAACCACACTCAGTTCAAAGACGAGAGGCTAGTTTCTTTCTCGTCATCGCTACCCTGTCTACGAGCGCTATCTGGTTCTTGCCGCTTCTTGCCTAAAGTAAGCGCTTTATTTTCACCCACCGCACACAGAGGACTATCGCCTTTCGACGACCTTTGCCAGTGAAGAACGCAGATAAGCCGCCAATTTTTATTGTTTATTTTGTTTGCATCCTTATCAATTTTTTGGTCACGCAAACATGCACAATTTTGTCCCTCACGACCAACAACTCCGACAACGGAATTTTCACGAAACGAGCTCTTCAACGCTATTGCGTTTAATAAGTCACCGCGCATAATAGCCACGCGACACGAGGCACATCGGGCATGCGATTACAGGGCAGAGCAGATTATAGAAGACAATTCACAACAGGTCTCTCTCGTATATCGGCCAATTGAGAGCTTCTTTCAGCGTGACGTGACGTGAGCGAACTACTGACGCCACAAACTGTGTCGCAAGGACAGGACACGCT
The DNA here is from genome assembly GCF_043290135.1 of Rhipicephalus microplus. Classification (NCBI taxonomy): domain Eukaryota; kingdom Metazoa; phylum Arthropoda; class Arachnida; order Ixodida; family Ixodidae; genus Rhipicephalus; species Rhipicephalus microplus. The sequence continues at coordinate 237,878 of NW_027464785.1, forward strand.
GAGAGGGAGTAATGTGCTCTTCTTATTTTCCGAGCCTGTTTAGGGTAACAGATGCTTATTGGTCATGAATGGCATTGCTAGACTGCATGCTATGATTTTGCTAGACTGCCAGGTAAAAACTATGCGGCTGTAGGTGCCCAATGTTCAATGCACCATTTTTTTATTGATATGATATATAAGGAGATGTTGGCGCACCATTATGGCGCCGGCTACTCCTTAGCCGTTGATTGAAACTTGAACACGTATCTTGAAGCAAAACATACAAAGCAATGCATGGAAAATAGAAAACTCGGGCACAGATATGCAAAGACACACTTATACGCACATATCACAATGATAAGTAAATGTTCGAAAGTCAATGTAAGAAGTCTCTGGAAATGTCCCTCGTTAATATTCGGTCCACCAGCACAAAACAGCAAAGCACACGTCTGGTCATTATAAAGATGCATTCGCTCGTATGTACATAATAGTCGACACGTCATTCATTTCACAACACACACGTGATGGGTGTCACATGATACTGTACATAATAAGTACATGTGTTACAAATGAAAGTTTGTTCTTTGTTAATACTTGTCAGCAATCCCGCTGTCTTGTAAAAAACGTGTTAATGCTTTTAAAGCGTGGAACTGTAAAACTACAGTTGGCCACGGGCCCAGAAGTTTTTTCATGCTAAATGGTCTGCGGTCCAATGCGAACAGTTCGCACTTAAGACGGCGTCTCGGCGTGTCATGATGTGGACAGTCTATGAGAAGGTTACAGACGTCTTCATCTATAAATACACATTCGCATTCGGGAGTTTCAGCTCTGCCGATTCTGTGCAAAAAATGTTTTGTGTATGCGGTGCCTAGCCTCATTCGGTGAATTAGAGTTTCCATCCTTCTATCTAATGCCAGCGTAATTTCGAATTAAATAAATGGATCGATATGATATAAATCGCAGCTCTTTTTACTTTGGTCAAACCAAGCAGTTTTGCTCATTCTGAAAGTTGTATTCTTTATAATACTACGCAATTCATTTTTCGAAATTGGTAAAGAAACAGTAACGTCTTTACGATGTGCTTGTCGTGCTGCTTCATCGGCAGCTGTGTTTCTAGGAATGTTGCAGTGGCAAGGTATCCACTGGAATTTGATCTCATGTTGCGCCTTCTTTGCTTTGGTGAGCTCCTTCAGCGTTTCGTATGTCATACTATCACATATTACATTCCTGTTTGTACTGGAGAGTGATCTTAACGCGGCCTGTGAGTCACTAAAAAGTACCCATTTTCTAGCGTCTGCTACCGAGTTTATAAACTTTAAAGCATACAGAACAGCGAAGAGCTCAGATGTAGTAGATGACGTCATGCGACATAATTTAAACGATTCGTGAATATTGAGCTGTGGTATGATAAATGCCGATGTTGAAGACGTTGTAGTACTTGAGCCATCTGTGTAAATATGTATGTACCCTGGATACCGCATGTGTATCTGATAAAGCGCTAGTTGTTGAGCAGCTTGGATGAACATGTCTCTCTTTCTGATAATGCCATCAACTGAGAATTCAATGCTTGGTATTACAAGCTGCCATGGAGGATAGTCCATTTCAGAGCTCCAAAATTCATTTCTGGGTAATATATGTACATCGTTATGAGCATTGCTTTTATCTCTTAGTAAAATCTCCAGTGTCAATGGGTGGTCTCTGTGTTGCGTCCGTAAGCGAAAAAAATGCGGCATGTTTCAATTGTTCTCATGACTGGAAAGGGTGGTTGTCGAGTCTCTGCTGTAACAAGGCTGCTGGAAGTCGCTCGTGGAACACCTATGCAGACGCGCAGTCCCCTAGCTAATAGTCTTTGAAGTCGCTCCTCTGAAGTGCGGGAAAGGCCGTGTAACACTGCTGCAGACCAAAATAAACGGCCCCCTTCAGCCGTATACGTCCTGGTCCTCCTTGTGCGTAACAATATGCAACTTTTTGTCGTATTAAAGCATTATGAACAGCGAGCATGGATGATACAGATCCGCCCCGTGATGTCCCAGAAATTCTGCGGAGTATATTCACTAGCGTACTCACCTCGTTTTCGAGTTTCTTTATGTGAGTTTCCCATGATAGCTGCCTATCAAGTATTACTCCGAGAAACCGATTCTGTGCCACAATCATTAGTTTCAATGCACCTATTTTCTGCGCCAATGGGCGTTGAGCTTTTCACGTACCGCGCGCGCATATGGTGTTTTCTTTTTGGTCGGGACCTGAAGAGCATTCATAAGAAGTGCCGTATAGAGCGAGTGCGTTGCTGCCGCAACCTACTTCCAAGGCCTACGTCGCCTGTGCTATCAGTTTGTTTTGCCTAACTATTGTTCAGCGCAGGTTATTTGGAGGTGAACCCCAGTCCAAAGATCGATGACGTATTATCACTGCTGAGAGAATGTTATGCCGAAACTATTATGCCTCCTTGAGTGAGATCAAGAGTGAAATCAGCAGCAAAAAGGATCGTGTTCTCGCTCTAGAAAAAAAAACATAGAGAACTCCACAAAATCGAATAACATCGATGCTGTGGCTAACTGCGTGAAGAATGTCAAAATTAACACAAAAAGAACCAATTACGAACTTAGGGATGCAGTGGACAATATCAACAACCGAACGAGAAGAAATAACCTAATTATCAAAGGCCTGCCCGAGAATGCAAAGGAGGGATACGCTGAATCGAAACTAATTGTTAAAGACTACGCGCAGACTAAAGAAAACCCGGTATCGCTGCTCTTGGCCAACTTTTGCAGCATTTTTTTCCAAAACCTGACTCATTGAAAGCGTTCATTCAGTCTACTTATGCAAATAATTCTCTTGGCAGGAAAACATGGCTTTCTGATTATATCCATAGCAGCGACCTTGTGCTTCCCTCATCGTTTGTAATACTTCGCAAAGATATGACTGTTTATAGGGGTGGTGGTGTTCTTACTGCAGTTAAAGAGTACTATGAGCCGCCTATCATTACAGTCGACTCTCCTCGAGAGGTCCTCTGGGTCTCTCTCAAGCTCGGTCATTAGCGGTGTTAGGTGTCTGCTATAGGCCGCCTGACTGCCGTCCGGATTTCACTGACCTATTCAACGAAGCGCTGGAGCTGGTTACTGACAGGTTGCCGGACTGCCTCTTAATAATAGGTGGTCAGTTCAGTTACACGGCGATAGATTGGCGAACAACAACGGTGTCTTCACAGTCAAACCAGGCTGAACACCTTTCTCATGTAAACTTAGTTCACTATCAAGACCTCACGCAGCTAGTCCATGACTCTACTCGCGGTAATCGTATTTTAGATCTCTTATTCACAAACAGCCCATATATTCCCAAAACACGTGTTCTTGAATCATTTAGTGACCAAAACGTAGTGCAATGCTTCTTCGCACTTCCTCATGCTGACAAAACAGGCACTAAAGAAATGCATTCTTAACTATGCATGAGGTGATATTGAGAACATGAAGCAAATGCTGCAGGTATTCTCAATCGACTTCCAAGAAAACTTCGAGAACCGTTCGACTAATCTCCACTGGGTTATATTAGGTGATAAACTAAAGGAGATATAACATTCCTGCGCGTCGAAACGTATCGTAAGAACACGTGACGATAATCCGTGGTTAACGCAAACATTAAAGAGATGTTTAAAGAAGAAAAAAAGGTCGTACAAGAAGGCGTCACAAACAAACACCCTATCTGACCGGCAAAACAACAAATCCATATCTGTACTGACAGAAAAAGCTATTCACGACGCCTAAAATGAGTACTTTAACTTCACGCTTCCTAACATGTTAGGAAATGACGCTCGGAAATTATGGAAAGTCGTAAATCCAAAAGAATAATCGCTCAGAGCCAACTCGTCGAGGTGATCACGGCGCGGTATTACCAGTAGCTGAATACGCAGAGGCTTGCAACAATAATTTCGCCACGGTATTTACTAATGAACTACCTTTGAATCGTTCACCTACTCTCCCTCAGCCTCATATTGCACTTCTTTCCCCACCCATTATAGTTACAGCACACGGCGTACTTTGTACAACAGAATGCCTCTCGCTTAAAACAAGTCCAGGCCCCGATGGACTCAGAGCTATACTTCTAAAGCTAACGAAGCATCATTCATGCTTATATACCTTCACTAATATTTCAGCAATCCATCGACACAGGATGCGTACCAGAAGACTGAAAGTCAGCGTTCATAATACCTATATTTACGTCCAGCGACAGTTCTCTACCAAGATATTACAGGGAGATATCATTAACGTTAATTAGCTGCAAGCTACTGGAACACATATTACACAAACATATCATAGCATATCTAAACAACAACAACCTACTCCTCATATACCAGCATGGCTTTCGCAAAAAACCTGTTTTGCCAAACCCAACGTTTTCAATTAGTGACAAATCGTCACCATTTACTGCACTCATTATTGTACGTCGACGCAATATTCATCGACTTTTCGAAGGCATTCGATCGTGTTCCTCGCAACCACTTGATTTTAAGAGTACGCAATCTCAAGCTTGATTGCAAAACAACAAAATGGACTGAACATTTTCCAACAAATCGAAAACAGTTTGTCGAAATTCGAAACCATATCTGAAACAGCGGACGCGTAATAGCAGCAATACCACAGGGGTCAGTGCTGGGTCCACTTTTATTTTTTGATCTACATCAACAGCATAGCAACCGACGTAAATGCATCAGTCAGATTGTATGCAGATGACTGCGTAACGTATGGAAAAATAACGTCACACACCGACATCATTAACTTACAGTCTGCCCTCAAGAAACAGACAGGTTGGTGCTCCGTATGGCAGATGAAAGTTAATACAGATAAAACAAAGACATTACGTTTAGTACAGCAGCAGATTCTCAAACCAATTTATACTCAATTGACAATATAAAAATTGGCACAATTTCTGCATACAAATACCTAACTGTAATATTATTGTCGACCTTGACCTGGAATAACCACATAGAGAACACAACTTCTATAAAGCCCTAAATAAGCTCGCCTTCTTGAAACGACGCCTACATTTCGCGAACTGGAAGACCTGATTTTTAGCCTATAAAACAGCATCGTGGATCGTCTGATGACCTTCTCCCTCTTTTTTTACAATGTCTCTTTTCTCTCATCCTTTATCCTCCTTACCCCCTTCCCCAGTACAGGGTAGCCAGCCGGTCTGAGAACTGGCTAACCTCCCTGTCCTTCCTCATTTATTCCTCCTCCTCCTCACTCATTCATCCTTGATTAGATTACGCATCTATTATTTGGCATCCACGTCATGTCACTTGATCTGATCACCTCGAAGAGGTCCAAAACAAAGCAGCCAGGTTCATCCTATCATTTCATTCTCGATTTCAAAGTGTCACAAAACTAAAAAGCACTCTCAATATGCATTGCGTCGAACACTCGCCCAGTTATCCTTCTTCCACACCTTCTACCATAGCACCACGCCTTTTTCGCAATCCCATATTATACCCGCGCACCACATCTCTTCTAGATTAGATCACGCCTATAAAGTCAAGCCATATTTTGCTCACACTGAAAAATACCGGAATTCACCTCTTGCACCAGCAATAGATCAATGGAATTCACTGCCATCTAGCATTGCCACTATCAACGTTCATCAGTCTTTTCAATTAGCACTCCACTCGTTTCTCGAGCACAATAACACTTTTCAACAAATCACTTAATTTCATTCTATATTGATCTTTGATTGTGTTCATTTGTGAAATGTTACTAGTTATTTGTGAAATGTTGTTTCTGCATTATATTTCTAGTTTTCCTTTTCAATTGCTGTATTCATGTATTTCATTTCTGTATTCCTGTATTGTATTTCATTCCTTTAAATCGCTCCCTATGCAATGCCCTCCGAACCCTTAGTGTATCTAAATAAAATAAAGTATGTTGTGCTGAGTTGTGAATTTAGTTTTGCCTTCGCTGTTACTGCTTTGTGGTATCGGATCTCTCCTGAAGTTGGCAAATACAAGGTCTGTGCACGTTTACCTGGTGGTTGTTGGTTCTTCGCAGTCGTACGAAATGCATCGTAGAACCTTATGTCGATACCTTATGTGCTGAACAAGCCGGTCGTTATTGATCATCATCATCGTCATCACCTTCATCGTCAACATCGTCATCATTATGACGTATGTTATAGTGATTACCTTGCATGTTTTGTGCCGTTATGGCAGAAAGCCTAGAGTTGTGAGAAACTCCATGGCAGAAACAGAATGTTAGGTTTGAAATGTGCTTGTTATTCAGCGTCATCAGTGTCATCGTCATTGTCACTAGCGGTGGCTACGGCGCGCAACGCCAACGGACAAGCCTTTACTTAAAGGAGCTTCGTCCCTGAAAGGGGCCATGCTCCTTTCAGGGGTGATGCTGTTGTTCGTGCTGCTGTTCTTTTGCGCTGCTTTTACCAGGAAGTTCATCAAAGCTATCCCAGCTTTTCACGTGTGGCAGGAGATTTGATTTCTTCCCGCGCCTACCACACTGACTCTCCGCCGTGCGGCCATGCGGCGCTGCGAACGAAGTAGCGGCAGCGACTGCGCCCACCTCGCCTCAGAGCGTCGTTGCGCGCCAACACGAAACAAGGGTCCCCTCGCGGATTCTCTGGTGATCGAACAGCGAGCTACTTTGGAGTCTGGTGTCTCCAAGGGGGGAAATTTTCTGGACATTACGCGCAACAGCATCAGAGTTCGGAATATGCGTCGTGACTGCCGCCGGTGTGGTGGATTTTTCGCCAGAGCCATAAATCATAGTGGTCTTTGGGTTGTTTGTGCGCGTGTTATCTCGCTTGTGGAGTTCATTTGGATCTGCAACCTATGTGCTACCGCTGGTCAAGAGCACAACGGTAAGTCCCATTTGCACCGTAAAAATTTTTCGTGAGCAGATTAGATTAAAAAAATTTAAATACACGTAAGGGCATATGTTGATGTTGAATTAAATATACGTATAAACATAAGGTTGATGCGAATGCACGCCGCTGGTCTCTGAACTTCTCTTGCACAAGACATGCCATCGCAAAGAACAGAAAAGCAAAAAAATGCAAAATACAACGAATTACTAAAATGCTCATTTATGACATATTCGAATAAAAAGTTCTGACACTGGTACCTGCCCCAATGAAGTTACTGAAGAAGATATTAAAAGTGCCTTCTTCTACAGAGTAAAGATTATGATGCTCTACGTAGGAAACATTTACAAACGCTGAATTATTTACCTTTGTGTATTAAAATGAGTGGCAGAAACTTGAGAGCTGGATATTGCATGATAATATATGAATTGCTTAATCGGTACTAAAAAAGCATAATCTATACTGCAAGGCGATTCGTCGAATCTTGATATTGGTGAAGTAGAGTAAAGAAGGCACATTCTCGCAAACGAAAGACGTACGCGTAAGTGCTTGTGTTTGTGACTTTCAGATGTATTCGTGAATGAGTTGTTTTTTAATGGTTTCTTTTTCCATAACAAGAAAAAAATATTTGAAAGCACTACACCGATAGAAGAACCTAAGCTTGCAATGAATATCTGTGATGGCGACAGCAATGAAAGTATACTATATTGCTTACGCGGTAGTCACAGATCATAGCTACTGTTCATGTATTTTTATAAAGGTTCAACAGCAAGGATCTGAGCTATAATATGCGCTGGTCATTGTAATGTGTATTCTGCACCACTCATTTTATAGTGAATTGACGAGTGCCATAAACTGTTCACATTGCTCCGTACAATTACTGCAGTACCTCATGAGTTCTTTTGGTATGATAGTAAATAATAAAAAAATTAACACATATCTCAAAGACAAATTTTGCAGTTGACGTTAAAGCAACCAAGATATGTTAGTTATTGTAATAAATTTAAAAAGAACAGCATAAAGTGCAACTGCTTCTAGTGAATCCTACTGAACAAGACGACGCTATTGATGTTGGTGTAATGATGATGATAATAACGACGCAAAAACAAGCGACAGGAGAGCAGCAAGCAGCCAAAATATAGTACTCTCAACTTTTTTCTTAAAAGGCCCGAATTCAAGGGAAAGCACCAATTCTATTTTTCGTTAAGCGTGCTCACTGTATACACTGAGCATAGTGCGTGATGTAACGCGAAAGCTCGATACGGTGATGCAGCTCACAATAACACAAGAGCTGAGATTGGAGTTACACCCCATATATATATTCTTTCTGTGTTATTGTACCACCGGACCTCATGTATAACCACACAGCAACTTGGCAGACCATACCTCTGCCTTCTTCCAGACAGTGCAGCACTTATTACATGTTCGACAGGCTCACAGACCATAGATTGGGCTACACAAAGTAGTCCGTAAAAATTAACCACGGTACGTGAACAACACGCAAAGGATGAGCTCGACAATCTTCCGACCAAGCCTAAAGTGAGGGCATGAACAATTTTATCCGTAACATCGACAAGCCTTCCAGCTCACTGTCGCCAACTGTTGTGTGCAGGCAGTCCTGCACGCAACTGAGCCACTCCAATGTTAATTTAAACACAAGCAAACTTACGCCGTAGCGTGCAGTCAATAGATCCACGACCGCTTGTGAAAGAACTGTGCGAGACCGTGCTGTGTAGTCTCTAGCTGACTATTCATGCTTCTCTTTCTTACTCCTCTTTTTTCTATCTCTTTCCATTCTATTATATTCCTTTTTCCCCACCCCAAGTGTTGGGTAGCCAACCGAGCCAAGCATGGTTAACCTCCCTGCCTTTCCTCTCTATTTATCTCTCTCTCTCTCTCTCTCTTTCTCTCTCTCCTCGACATTGCGTCAGTACACGCAGGTTCGCGTGATCCCCTTCGGTGAGCTGAAATTCGCTGCCGGCTACTTCGTTCTGTCAGTGGAATTGTTGATATTTTTTGCCATATGGCTTACTCCCCTGTCAGGCAGAGTAAAACAGTAGCAAGAATAATCAGATCAAAGAGGCACAAGAAAAAAACACATGGCCATGTATCTGCGTGCTTCGCTGCAAAAGATGTCGACAGACGATTGTCTTCTATACCTGGAGGCGCTGCGTGAAATATGGCGCGATCTGGCAGTAGAAAGTTGAAACAAAAGTTCTTTTATAACGCAGAGCCACTGATAAATAGAAGCATGCACCGGATTTTTTTAAGGTCCGTGAATTTTTAACGAAGCGTAGAAAACACAAACTTTTTCGTTCATAGCCTTGCATTGTCAGCGCAGCAAAATAAAGGCATTGGTCTCTAAAATTACGTACTTACGCATTTTCTCACTAAAAAAAAAATCTGTCCAACATTTGCGTATTGATGTTCTGCGTCAAATATGCGTATATTTGTTTTTGATTGACAATGCTCACAAGCATAGATGCACCCACCAGATCAAGATGGCTGGGCGTTAAGCATGGACTTACACTTTCGCCGTGGGCTGAATCATGTGACAGACAGACAAACAGGCAGACAAACACACAGACAGACACAGAGACAGACAAACAGACAGACATTTTTGCATTGAAGTATTCGAAAAATACTATCGTCTTTGAAAATTAAAGGTATCTATCTATCTATCTATCTATCTATCTATCTATCTATCTATCTATCTATCTATCTATCTATCTATCTATCTATCTATCTATCTATCTATCTATCTATCTATCTATCTATCTATTGACGCATGACATAGAGTAACAGCTTCGTTAGCACGCTATATGCAAGAAAATACATGTATTCATTACAAACATGCAATGACATGAATAACACCTTGATTTGCCTCAAAGACAATAAGTGACGTACATGCCTCCTCTTCTTGACTGATTTTCATTACACATATTGCCACGCCCCTTCCTGAAGTTTTCTTATTGCCCCGTTACGCTGTACGCGATTCTCAGCGCAAACCACGCCTACAGTGTTCGAGAAGCTTCAGGGCTGCCGTAGAGGAGATTACGCACACGTCGTGAGCATTTCAGATTATTCTGGAATCTACGTCACCGCTAGCAATAACGCTAGAATGTTCGATGGCGAATGTGTAAATGCCGACACGCTTCGCCGCTTGTCAGTTGATCGACGGCCGACGCTCAGTTCGCCGATATCAGTGCCAGTGTCTGGCTGTAATCTCAATTTTCGTTTTTGTGGCCAGAAGTTCGGCTGAATAAACAGTTTCTTCGACCTACTGTCTGCTCCCTTCGTCGTTGTCCCGACCCCGTGACAACGACGAAGGGATTCGATTGATTGATATGTGGGGTTTAACGTCCCAAAACCACCCGATGATTATGAGAGACGCCGTAGTGGAGCTTCTCTTTCTATGGAGCGAAAATCGCTTATCCGGCCGGGGTCGTCTACGCGCACGCTTATTTCGTGAGCGAACAAGGAGGGGGGGGGGGGGGCGCTTATAGTTTCCGTGCTAACGCGCCAAGGGCCCCGGAAATTTAGACCACCTGGGGTTCTTTAACGTGCACCCAAATCTTAGCACATGGGCCTACACCATTTCCGCCTCCATCGGAAATGCAGCCGCAGCAACGGGGATGCGATCCCGCGACCTGCGGGTCAGCAGCCGAGTACCTTAGCCACTAGACCACTGCGGCGGGGCACGACTAAGGGAGCAGACAGTAGAGCAGACAGTGTCTCGACCCTGTGACAATGTATGCGATTTGCCTGACTCATATATGTGTGCCATTTTTATTTATCTATTTCTTCTTACTTGTATATTTTTCGAGAGGAACAACTGTTCGTTATACTTAACTGTGTATTTGTTTTTCGATATTCGCAGACTCAATTTTGCTTGAACTTATTTCGTCGTTGCAAAAGACACCGTAGGCGCGAATGGAGGTGCTCAACCATCCTAAAAAAACTAACAAGAAAATGCGTCCTAAAAAATATTGAACCGGTGCTTATCCCTCGTCTGTAACGTGTTCAATGGTCCAACAATTGCTTTCTCTTTTCACTAAGATCCAAATTTTTGTATTTATAGGATTATGAAGAACTTGAATCTAGAATATACTTTGAGAGACATGGAACTGAAAATATCTACTTCTTTTTTTGTGTGTGGAAGACGATTACGAGGGAAAAAATGTGCACAGAAAAAATGGCTGATCCCACGCAACTCGAGAATCGACGTTATGCCAAGCTTGCGGAGGGACGGACGATAGTTACACGCACTACCAGCACGAACTGTGGTAGGCTGAAATGTTTCGTTAGCACGTGATTAGCACGTGAATACATGTGCATGCATCACGAATACGTGTACACCTGTGACAGATCTGAGACGTCCAAGCGTCGACGGATTTTGAATCCGTGGCCAGTGGGCTGTTGACACTTCTTTAACTTGGGCAAAATGACTGTGAAATATTAGCACCATCAGCAGAAGGATATTTGTTCCTATAATTGTCCGTTAATGTGACAATGATGGGCCTGTGTAGACTGATATATGACGTATACTTTGTTTGCTTGAAGTTCTCCAGGTCTACGATGAAGAAAAGGTCATTGACACCTCCGTTCTTGGTTGTGGGCGAGATTTCGGGAGGCTCTTTTCATAAAAAAACGTATTTCATGCATTGTGTGAACCAGATATGGTAGCGTTTTGAAGCATCCACATTGATGTCGCCAGCAGTGATGAGAAGCGGTAAGCTGATACGTAGAGCTAGCACCAGCGAAGATGGTGTTCCTGGATACTGCTAGATAAATGAGCTTCAGATGACGATGCTTGATTACATTAGTCATTATCTCGACGTGACGATTGTATAATAAAAGTACGTATGTGTTGCTTATAGAATTGGATGGCCAGCCCTGCAACCAAAATTGACATCCGTCTGTCCATTCGTCCATCTGTTCGTCCGTCCATCCATCTGTCCGTGCATGAGTCCACCCGTCCGCCTGTCCGTTCATGCTTCTTTCCGTTTATCTGTTCGTCCCTTATACTAGTCAGCGAACTCAACGTAGGAATTATGAACCTTAACACCTATAGCTTCGACCATTCGTCGTCGTTTATTTCGTGGAGATGCACTGATATTTCTTAACGCTTTCAAAATAAAATTATCAATGTCTGCTGGTGCCGCTTTTTGGTTGATTTTAACTATCAAACACTTTCCGTGCGTTGCACTTAACTACAGTTGATTTCAAACTGACGTAAGGGCTGCATCGTGGGAATTCATTTGTAATGTTTACAAAATTAGGTAGCCATCCCCACATCTGCAATCATCGCTTCACGAAGATTACGGTCTATTTTAAAGGCCGTTGTGAGACCTCGTGTGGCTCTGTGGTAGAATACTCGGTTACCACGCAGAATGCAAGGGTTCGATTCCTACCGGAATACAGACACTTATTCTTTGCATTCGCCTATAGTCAAAGCTACCTATGTCACCTTTTTTTTTTAATGCTCACGCGTGAAAATTACCCAAGTGTGTTCTCGCCTTTCCTATATGAACTATCAATCACCTGTGCCACATACCCGCCTACGGTGATGCGCTACTGTCTGATAGGAAGTGTTTAACGACGTAAGCGAGGGGATCGTGAGGGTATTCTTGTCGTGACCAGCGAGTCGTATTTGTCAAACCATTTTACGCTCGCATACTAAATTTGTTCTTGTTTTTCGAACTTAAGGAGGTGGTCCCAAGAGCACCAAGACCTACATGGCGAGATAGATAGATGCCAAAGATGCTTGCAGAACAAAATGAAATGGTCCGCATTTATTATCTAGAACTTTAATAACTTAAAAAAATACGTCGTGTTAGCTAATCAAGTACAGTGTCTCGCAGGTCAGCTCGAGCTATAGAAGGTTGTGTTTTATACAGCTAATATAAAACCATCATAGTAGCTTAGTCAATACCAAGCTCGATGACGGGGATTAGATTGTCATTCACGGCTGCTGCCGTTAGATGGAGGCCGAGTTTTATAAAACGCCCGTTAACATAGATTTTTCAGCATATCAGAAAACTCAAGCAGTTCGAAAGTAATTCGTTTTATTTCAGTGAGACTTGAGTCGCAGTGTTCTCTGTCTTTCGTAATGAGCCTTGAATTTAATTACTTTGTCAGATACGTGTGCTTTCATGGTACCCGGCGAAGTCTCGGAAGGTTGCCGTCATTACTTTCCATGAATATTGGAAAGTAAAAAAGAATATAAAGACGCAAGATTACAGCGGACTCTTATTTGCATTGAGAGTTTCGTCATTGTTAATACACGAGGCCGCTTTTGCAATTCAAGCACACCAAGTCTCTCTTTTTTTTCCTTCTCGGTGAAGTGAAATTATATGTATGCTTCCGGCTGCTGTTGTCGCTTTCATCGTTCAAGCTGGAATCAGCTAACCCTCGGTGTTGCGATTCAAGGAGAGAATTAGACTGTGGTTCTTTCGCCAGAATCACAAATTCTGTGAAGCGTCCACAGAACTGCACTGTCGCAAGACTCCAGCCTCTCATCTGCTGACGCCAGCAAATAACAGCCCTTGCGCACACACGGGGCCCCCAAATTACGCCACGCTACTAAAGCACTGGAAAGCAGTACTTTTTTAGTCCACGCGAGCACATTGGAGTTATATAGTGCATTCATATCAAGCCTCGTCATGTATGACCCCACGTAATTTTTTAAGTGTGTAATTTTGAGGTTCTCTAACGAGGTGATCATTATTACTGCTGTAATGCACAGGAAGGAAGTTTTATTATATTAAGAAGTAAACTCAAACAAGCGAGTACAGTTCAGGGGAAGACGAAGCTTTGAAGTGACGAGAAATCGCTGATCAGGGAGCGTGAGTTGAGCCATTAATATTAGCAGCTAGGGCGCTATTGCCAAATAGCTGACATGAATCAAAAGAATAGTTCGGTTCAGATTCGCACCTTGCCACAAGGTGTGACCACGCGTTAGTACCACGTTGTACTATCTGCTAACATTTTTCAAGCACAGGAACCACGAACGTGGAGAGCGGTAACGTTTCATTACTTGCGCTCAAGATGATGACGCGCGCTTACGTAACTTCCTGTCTCCTTGCCGATCCTCCCCGAGTAGTTGACCGCATGCTCACCAGATCGAGCGGAGAAAGAAAGAGCTCAAAGCACACGATGGATCCCAGCACTTCCGTGAAGGATTCGAGCAGTTCTTGCGCCACTCTGTTTTGGAAACAATAGACTTTGACACTTAGGATTCAATCATTACTTGAAAATTGATCGAGGACCCATTCAAACTTAACAAAAAAATACACAAAGCTTTGAGACAGTGGTACGCGCTTGTTATTCAGCGATAGTACTTCGACGACCTCAGTCCACTGAAGTTTCCCGTCATATTTTCAAGTAGGCCTTCAATAATTCGAATGCAATATTTTAACGTACATTACGATTCCGTTTAAGCCTAGAGAAAGCTACCTCGAAGAACACGCTATAATGCCCAATGGTACACGTTTCCCTCTGCGCTTCATTGATTTTATCTGTTCCGGATTTGGCCCGCTTGAAGATCTTTGCTAATAAGCTACGGTAATTGAATAGAGCCACGTTTTTGAAGCTCTTACTGGATTGTCTCCAGGAAGAGTGCAGTGAATCACGTGAACTCACTTGAGTGGAGCATTAGTCTCAGGGCCTTTCAATTTGTGCTACCTGTGAAAATAAAAATAAAATAAAATGCCCCTGACATATTATTCCTGAATAAAGTATACCCGTCTTTGAACCTTCTAAATAGAAATTACACCTGCAGCTAGGCTGTTTAATGCGTAAGTAGAACTCTCGGGTGTGAGCCACACATGCAGCAGCTGGCTTATTTACTTATTTGAACCACATCCTACTATCACTTTGGTCTTTCGAGTTTTTTTCGACAGGCGCGTTACTTCTATTTTAGTTGACTTGATTGGGTGTAATAATTTTTATTCGCGTGTTAGGTAATTTTAGCCACAATTAAGCAGCTATAGATTATGAAAAACCTTACTGCCGAAAAGACACCCTTGGTACACATTCATATGCCATTTTATTTCAGAAAGCAGCTCCTGCGTTGGAAGGCATGGACGTCCCTATCGGTAGAGTATAACCATTATACGTGAAAAAATAAAGTGGTACCAAGGATTGAATGGGTATTTCACAAGCCTATGCTGTTCAAGTCGCGGCAACGCTGTGTCCCTTTATGAAAAAACAGTTATTAGCGCGCTTGTCTATTTTTTTCATTTTGTATTCGAAAACAATAAAAATGGATGAACGGAAAAAAATGACCGCAGTCTCCCGAGTTGGAACACTTTTCAGCATGCGGAGCAGATATGTTGAACTGCGATAAATGTGGTTTGTAATTTGCGATATGCGTGTGTGTTATGAGTGAACACGAGTGAACACGAGTGAACACGAGTGAACACGCACGCACGTATGCGGCGAAAGACGATGTGTTTTGATGAAACGCTTTGGGTATATTGAGCAAGATGGATTTATGGTCCGTAAAGTGAAGGGTGAGTGGGTCTGGTTGCAGTGGTCGAAGGTCAAAATTTGCAAAGACGTGGCCGATGCACGTCCCACGAACCGTGGTCGGATGATGTTTGCCGTCGTGCGTTGTTCGTTTCAGCGAGTGTCGCGACTCCATGTAGTCAACCACCCAATCGTCCTTGATGACGTTGACGTTGAAGTCACCAACTATGCGGTCGTTGTTTCAGGTATTCTTCCGCGGCTTCGTCAACGTACATCTTCATGGCGGCATAGATTTTCACCAGCGACATCAGACGTAGAGTGACCGCACAAACCAACGGACGAAGGGCGGCACGCCCCCACACTTGGTTATTTATAGCGAGCGCCGGCCCCGGCCTGTGCTTCTAAAGGTCGCGTGGCGCGCGGAGTGGAGAAGCGAGCGTAGCGCACGCTGTGTTGAGAGGAGGAAGGAATGCACAGATGGCAGGCGGAGAAGGAAGAGAGGCTGCGGACGGCGACGGCGCATGACTAGCCCCTAGTATAACATGTTTCGCATGTAAAAAAATGGCAGATCCCACGCACAGTGGGAATCGATCATATGCGAAGCACGAGTGAGAAAGGTTGATATGTCACTTTGAAATCAGCACAGTGTTAAGAGGTGGAGGTAAACGATGCTGTACATGACTTCCGTGTCATGATTATTATGTTTAGATGTGTCGTTTACCTTCTGAAATCTATTCACGTCACGTGATACCAAATTTAGTATATGTGTAGCTAGCGAAACGCTCGCGGGCATGCTGTGAGCGTGGTATGTTGTCATGTTTTTACATGACACGCGTGTCAAGATCATCATGTTTGCATCAGTGATATATTTCGTCGTCGATTGACGTCACGTAACACCAAATTTGGTATACGTGGAGCTAGCAAAAACGGTCAAAAGCGCATTTTGGAGGGCTCAATATACTCCGATGTAGCGATGACGCGCGCGAACGCTGGGCACAGCGAAGCTACGTTAGCAAAACGCGAGCACATATAGTCGGACGCCAGGCGCAACCGGCGTGACCAGCGCCCATCGGCGCGGCCGGACGGCAACCGGCGTGAAATGCGACATGCTGCATTTCGTGCCGATGCGTTACCCAGACAACACCGCGTCTCCCTTTTTTCGTAACGGAGTGCCGCCGGACGCGCTGAAATGGGCATGCGTCAAAGCAACGCAGCGCTGCACGTGTCCGCCAGTATATGGTAGGACCGGCGCCTGGCGTGGCAACGCCGGCGTGACGCAACGAAATGAACGGTGGCGATCACGCGCACCACGTCACGTCGAAATGTATTGACGCCTCGACTGTGGCATATATTCATGTTCTCACATGACACGCATCTCTTGATTATCATGTTTGCACCAGTCCCATACCTTCGCCATCCATTGACGTCACGTAATACCAAATTTGGCATATGTGAAGCTGTCGAAACGCCCGCGAGCGCATCATGAGTGTGGAATGTAGTCATGTTTTACATGACACGCATGTTTTTATTATCATGCTTGTTTGTGTCATTTACCTATGTCGTTCGTTCTCGTCGCGTAATACCGAGTTTGGTACATGTGAAGCTAGCGGAACGGCCGCGAGCGCATCATGAGCGCAGCATGTAGTAATGTGGTTACATGACACGAATCTCATGTTTATCATGTTTACACCAGTATCATGCCTTCGACATCCATTCACGACCCTAAATACCAAATTTGGTATATGTTACGCTAGCGAAAGGGCCGCGAGCGCATCATGAGCGTGGCTTGTAGTCATTGTTACATGACACGTATGTTATGATTTTCATGTTAGGATCCGTCACTTGTGTTCGCCATGAAATCATGTCATACCATACCAGTTTTGCAGCATGCCATGGGAACGAAACCACCGCAAGAGCTGCAGGACCAAGAAATGTAAATCATGACATTCATGACATACGTGTCTTAATTTTCATGTTGTCACTAGTCAGATATGTTCTTCACACAGTCATGTTATGCCATACCAAGTTTGGTATCGATACCATTATCGAAACAGCCAGGAGAGCTAAAAATTGTAGGCGGATAGATAGATAGATAGATAGATAGATAGATAGATAGATAGATAGATAGATAGATAGATAGATAGATAGATAGATAGATAGATAGATAGATAGATAGATAGATAGATAGATAGATAGATAGATAGATAGATAGATAGATAGATAGATAGATAGATAGATAGATAGATACGCTCAAAGCCAGCGAAGTTCGCTAAGAAATGCTTCGCATTTTAAAGAATAAATGGCCTTCCTCTATTGGGAAAGCAGGAATAAGGAAAGCTAATGGCTTGCCCGACCAACTACTCTTTCTTACTTATTTTTTCGTTCATTCATTTCCTACTTCTTCCTTTCTTTCGTTCTTCCTTTCTATCATTTTTTTCTTTCTATCGGATTGCGAAAATCTCCAACGCAACTTATTCTTTCCGCCACGTATGCAATCGAAGCTTCATCTGCGTTCTTAGCAGAACGACACGTGAGTTGCTACGCGCAACAACGACAAGGAAACGTTCAAACCTATAGGGAACAATGAAAGGCAGCAGCTTGAAAAAGAAATGGTCACAATAAAAGACCAGGTTTACACTTTAGGAGCAGCCGATTTTCGACAAATTATTTACTGAGAGAGCACGATTCATTGAAAAAGAGTGCATACAACAACGCATCTGGCTGGCGCACTTGTTGAGGTCGCTTTTCTGCACGCTTGCCTGCGCCTCGCTTAGCCTAAGACGTCAGCAGCGAAATGTGAAACGCCATCTTTTCTAGTTGTTCTTCTATGGTATCCTCAGGACGGCTTTAAGCTCTCCCATAGTAGTACCCTGTGCCCTCAATCGTTACCCCGTCTCTCTAATCTCCCCCCCCCCCCCAATTTTGCACTGAGGCTAACGGGACGGCTTTACGCTCTCCCATAGTAGAGTACCCTGTGCTCTGAATTGTTACAGCGAAATGTAAAACTTCATGTCTTCTGGCCTCACTTTGAAACGTCATATTGAGGCTAACGGGTCGGCTTTAAGCTCTCCCATGGTAGAGTACCCTGTACTCTAAATTGTTACCCACATTTTCTAACCACCTCTCCCCTTTTATTTTTCAGTTGTTCGTTAGGTAGGGTGAGACTCACGGGACGGTTTCATGCTCTCCCATAGTAGAGAACCCAGTACTCTAAGTCGTAACCCACTTAATCTAAACACACTATCAATAATACGTTTTTGGGGCGGCTTAATGCTTCCTAATAGTAGAGTACAATGTACTCTAAATCGTTAAACACGCTTTTTCTAAACATGCAATTTTTTTCGGGTGGCAAAGATACGGCTGTAGGCTGAGCTTATATTCACTATTCAGTTGTAACCGACTATTCGCGGCGAGATCAGGCTATAGGGGGCAGCACCGTCACGCGAAAGTGTGGTTGGCGGTCGGCGGCGCGTATGCAAATACACGCAGCGGCGCTTAGTTGCGTGCGGTCTGAGCCGATTGTCGGCGGATAAAATGCGTTGACTACAGTTTACTGTTATTATCTACGCTCTTCTCTACTGAATAGGTGCACGACGCCCATGCAACGTTAACATTACCCGCGAGTAAGTCACTATATGCTCTTCATAGGAATGCTCACCCTGGATGACTTTCTTCACGCTTTCGCACTAAATCACGCTTTTGCTGTGTTAGTTTGTACATGGTTAGCTTGAGTTGCGCCTGATACGCACTGCTGTAGCGTGACCGAACTACTTATTTATATCTTTGTCATCTGCATACTACAAAAAAACAGAAAAAGAGACATCGTAGAGAGCCCACATACCTGTGTGATTAGTTTCGTACCACTGTTCGCACCTTATATGGATATGATTTTTTTTCTCATTCTGTACACCATGAAATGTGAGACAGTTGATAAGTCTAGTGAAGAAAGCTTAGGGACTGACGGCGCTTTGCGCTACACTGCATTTACCACGTGTACGCGCATGTTTTTGCACCGGTAAGGATATATATATATATATATATATATATATATATATATATATATATATATATATATATATATATATATATATATATATATATATATATATAATATATATATGTATAGGAATTGAACAGAAGCTCTTCAACGATTAATTACGTGCATTCCAGTGCTACAGCAAAGGTATGGCTAATTGGAGAAGCAAGTTTTCTTTTTCAGACAAAAAATGACCACTGCTTTCTGTCAGTCACTAACAATGCCACAAAAACCCTGAAGACAGTGTAAAAAAAAATTTTCAGTGAAATCATACGACATTATATTCATACGCAATCATACGCAACAATAGATAAGACATGTCGTCTGAATTATTTTTCCGCATCTGCGCTCTTTAAAACGTTCTCAAATCCAAGGGCACGGTTGCGCATGGCAACTCTTTTAAGTACACCTTAAGTATCGATGTGTCAATGTTTATGTGATAGTAATATTTCTATGTAGTGGTATTAGGGTCGGATAAACCAGTAAACTACAGTCCTGTAGCATTACACCTATCAACAACGCGCAAGTCCATGGCCTCGAGTCTCTTTCTTTTTCTTTTTTTTTACGAACGTGTGAATCTAAAACGCTGCATTTACGCACCATTTATTAGTTTTCATGTTTGGGAGGATGCCAAGAGCATTACGGTGTGCATGAAAATGAAAGCAGCACCCACTCAAATTATTCTGCTGAATAGAGGATACGACGACAATTAACAGGGCTCTAGAAAGTTGCACTCGCCGATCTTACTACAATGCATTAGCAGCCGAGCAAGACCAAATGCTTTCGTACCTCGTTTCAGGCATAAGTAGAAACAGTTACACACCCACTGAAATGACCGAACAAACCACACTTGGAGAACGTGCATGACGTACGCGCAAACAGACGCACAGCGTGGCTAGCAGACGACGCACTTCGCCGCTTCGCTCCACACTTCGCCGCTTCGGCCAGTTGCCGCCAGGCGGCGACTCTTCTTGATTTCGCGGCCAATAGGATGATCAGACTGGAACGGCGTTCTGCTCTGCCTCAGTAGAGTACCAATACCTCTGACGCGTTAAACACTTTTTCTAAACGCAGGCTTTGTTTAAGGATAAGGGATTAATTACTTTTGTTTAGCGCTACCAGCTATCTCCATCATTCTAACAATCAAGCATGATAGCAGCCCGAAAGAAACACGGACGGGTAATGACAGACAGTTTTCCCTGTTTTACATCAGTTACATCAGTGTCTAAATGATAGAATACAGGCACCGCACCAAAAAGTAAAATATCTAGTTGAACCGTAATGAGTGTTAGGATAGCTCCACATAAACTACCCGGCCGCACGTTCTTGGTATTGCGACATCTTTTATCAGCGCTAAAGCACGAGACTGAAACAGCGCTCGCAGATTTTCACGGCGTGTCTGTGCATACCAAATGAGACGAACGACCAAAGAATTGTTTGCACAGTTTTACTTAAGTCCACTGCCACAGAAACAGCGCTATTGTGAATTTACGGAACAATTATATATATATATATATATATATATATATATATATATATATATATGATGCATATGAAGATCCCATAAGCATTTAGAAGGTGTCTTTATAGCCCAGAGTTATTGAAGAACGTGGACTTCCTGTCTTATAAGGAGAACAGTGAGTAGAATAGAATGAAGAAATAGCCATTAACCAAGTATTCTGCATTCTGAGCAGTGCAAGCAACATCGCTGTCTTTGCTGTCTACGAGATCCTATTAAGGTCCCAGCGTGAACAGTGCGAAATGTTACTGCTCTGTTGGTACTGGCCTGCAGTGTTCTCCATCAAAAACTTTGCAGATGATTGTCTCTTTCTATGCTCGAACTCTATTATTGATTTTTCTGAATTTAAACCAACTCCGGATATATACAAAGATTAGAAAAGTGGGGAAAGCTGTGCGCACCCTACATTGTCACGGCGAATCATTCACGAATGCAAGCTTCATGCTGCGGGCAGTAGGCGACAAAACCAGCCCATGGTGAAATACGGAGACTAAGGTGCCAGTGCCCTTCTGACATTGTCAAAATTTTTTGGGAGTGTGATTCTTTTCTCGTACTACTCAGCCGCTAACGACTTGATTAGCCACTTAAACAAACGAGTCCCCATACATGTGGAATTTCAGTTCTGCGTGTCTCGTTAGCAGCAGACTTTAGGCAGTTGAAGACTTTCACGTGGTGTACCCAGCTGCCTTATGGACGAGGGACAAGATTCAAAGGTGCACTCTTTTAACCAAATATGCATGCACCCTAATAACACACGCTTATGGACGTGCACGTCATTCTTCGAAACCTGTCACCTTTTCGAATCTTCCCTTAAAGAAAATCCTCTTTCTACGTTGAAACTCGTGCAAAGGAGGTCACCATGTCAATTACGCCATGCACGCACCTGCGACAACCACGTCAGGGTCTGCAACTGCCAAAAGGTGCGTTTCCGCAGAGCCTGCGAACCACTCGCGTGTTCTACATAAACGTGGGCGCGCGTTGTGGACCGAGGTCTACCAGGTTTCTAGTGGTAGCATGACGCAACTTCGGGGGAAAGAAACGAACACTGACAAGATGGGGATACGAAAAACAAATAGGTTTATGGCACTATTTACACCTATTTACAGCATAGAAAGGTTGGGAGTTTCACAAACCATGAGCATGGTGGTTGAACTGTTGCTTGGTTCAGAGCAACGTCCAGCACATTATAGCGTCGCTATAAATCCTGTCGGGCTGCACCCCCTTGATTAGAACACCAATCACACACACAAGACACCGCCCTCTAGGGCATCAGTCAATAACACACGGTTGCCGAATAGAGGTCGCATCTCCCAACGCAATGCTACTCCGGGCCGAGTTTCACTGAGAAGAAGGGAAATGGGCTTTCTTATCGGAAAATTTTGGCGGTTGGGTTGCTTCTTTCGCCTTTCCCTGGAAGGGCAGGCAACGAGTAGATACTTCAACCGCGTAAAGACAACCTGTGTAGTCAGTCTACTTCGCTGTCTCGCTAAACAAGCCCACCCGGAGGAATTGCTTGTAGGGACATTGGCTCACGGACCGTCTTCTAATCCTTTTGTCGCTCCCCGCCGCTGGACGCTGGTTCCGAAAAAAACTGGGGTTCCGGGCGTGGGAGCGCTGGCCTGATACGTTTCTCATGGCTAGCCTGGCGCCCAAGGACGCGAGTCACAACATCATGAATGTCTCTCTTCGATATCTATTTTTTTTGTTCAGTTTGCGAAATCGCAAAATAGATTGCGCCAACGCACCACGCTGTTTTAGTGCCGCCCAACAATTACATTCACGTCTGTGTGCCATTTGCCATTCCGTTCCCGTCGAGAACCACAAAGGCCAACCGACCAGAAAACAGCATGGGATTGAGGCGGGGTGGCAGGCGTAACAAAGGAGGTTGCGGCTGCTAATTTGGTGAAGTTGTGCTACCACAAAGCAATGTCCTAGCGCAATGGTGCAATGGTCATCACTTCTAATTACAGCCTTTCGGTGCTGTTTCTGGCTTCCCTTGTAAGTCGTCACTTGTGCGCATGCTGTGACCTGAAAACTCACGGTTAATACAATGTAATTTAATTCCTTTCCTGCGGAATGGGGAGATTCGCAACATTTTTCTATTTTTTGTGCAATCGGCCATTCGAAACCAGGTTTATGCACGGTATGCAAGTTCACCAGAAAAAGATATTAGCTTTCGAAGATGCAATGTTGCCACTTTTTGTGTGTGTGTGTATCACAGGCTACTCCGGCTTACCCGAACCTTCATTTTCTTGTTCATTTTCAAAATATAAGACACTACTCTGCACTAAGCCAGTTTTCTTTTTGTGTATTTGTTATTCTCTGCGTGTTATCATCATCTCCAGCAATAGGTATAAATATTTTAATCAAATTAACGTTCGAAGCCATTCTAGAAAACTTGAGCTTCCAGTTTTCTACCCCACATTTGAGTGCTCAGACCTAAAGAAAAAGACTAAGAAGCAAGTTTAGAAATAGCATTAGTCAGCCTTAGCATTCATAGAGAGAGAGAACATAAGGAGAAAGGCAGGGAGGTTAATCAGGGCTGACTCATTCATCAGCGTATTCACAGAAACATTTGTCGTTGAAACAGCTTCGAGAAACAACGTTATGGAAGCCAAGAAACCACACCACGAAAGCTAACTTGATTTGTCTATCAGTATAAAGTTTCGTGCGTTCGCAGAACAGCAGGTTTAATCCACACCCACGTACACCATATGATGTGGAAGTAAACACTATCTATTTTCTTAAAAAATGAGAATGAAAGTTGTCACTAGCACATGTTCTGACACAAACAATCGAATGAAAAATACCCCACAAAAATTGATTTTCCAGGCGAGATGGAACCAGAGTACCCTTCAAGAACTTGTTAATAGTGCAAGCACTTTGGTTCCCCTACCCATTGAAGCTTGGTACGACAGAATCAATTGAAAGAAACCTAAAAGCCCCAAGTTATGTTGCATGCCTCCAGAAACACCTTTATAGCATTCGAAATTGAGCACCAGCAGAAAAATGCCGTTTAGGCAAAAACGAATCATCTTATTCCCCGAAATATTTAAAGTGTTATTTGCAGCACACATAATACTGATAGTACTGATGCAACAAAGCGCGCTCTAGAGTGCAAAAAAAAAACATGACCTAAAGCACGATGCAACAAGCACGCTACACAAGTAGAGCTCGTGATGAAAGTCATGGACTACAGTTTCCACCAACGGGTGGATACTAATTATTCATTGTTCTAATTAAATAAACAAAAAGGTAGAGAGGCAGCAAGCGCAGACTATACAAATCATCGAGTAACAGTAACATGAAAAAGACAAAGACGAGAAATAATAACTTTGCTCGTACGAAAGGGAAAACAAGACGCAGACGAACTGTATACAAGCTTATTATTTTTTTCAGTATAAGGAAAGCGAAAAATAAGTATTATCAAAATCGTTAAATATCTTAGAAGAAATTATCTTACTTGACTTATAAACATATAAATGATATCAGCTCCTCGACATGCGTAATATTTCAATAATATGTGGAAGCACGCGTAGCAGATACGTTACCAGTCGAGGTACCCTGCCACGCCATTTGCACAGCATATATCAAGGACGTGGGTTCGACTCTCCACAATGGCAACAGAGTGTGAATGAGCGCTGGTGCGCATGAACAGCCGGGTACAATATGAATGTATGAACGCCCAAGCTCACGTTACAAACAGACAAACAAACGAACAACAAAAAAGAGACGGTCAAAATCAGTTAGGACTCCTCTTTCTAAGATGTGCTCTATGTACTTTCAAATTGAAATTGAAATTGAAATTTTATTCCGCAACAAAGACATGTTACGAGGAGGGCAGATCAAAGCTTTGAGAACAGCTTGAGAAGCCCTGAGCCACTAGTACACAGGGTAGCACAGAAGACGTGCGGCTAAGGACCACCAAAATAAAAATGTTTCACATTGTACATTAAAAAAGAAACAATGAAAGATTGCAATTTAGGAATAAAAAAGTTAGTCTCCAGGTAGCATTATTATACAAACACTAATCACTACTGTTTCAGTGATATGCTAGATATGACAACTTTATGTTCCCTAATTAGGCAGTTTAGAAGTGTAGGCGGTTGAAACTTTAACATTTTATTTCTGTATTTTGTTCTACATTTTGATAGGTACCAAACTTCAGGATGACGTACATTATATGCAGGGAAATTCTTCTCCAACCTAGCTATTCTAGCAATCATATCAATATTTTTAAATAAACCAAATTTATATAAACGACTTAGTTTGTATTCGTATATTGATTCAACCGTTTTACTAGCTTGTACAACTTGCATTAGCTTTCGTGCGCTAAAGATCCAAATTAAATTTTTCGTTATGTCGCCCATGTTAACTTTGCCAATTGCGATTTAGGAGACAATAAGAGGTATTGCGCATGCAAAGCATACGATGACTTACACAGAAGATTGCGAAAACTTTCCGAGGGGCAATTCAATGACGACTGTTATATTTATGAGGTCCACAATATTGCAATGTTTTGAATTCGTGGAGGCTACGCCCACCTTGTTGTCTGAAAAATGTGCGAATATTATGGTTATGTGGATAACTATGGGAAATACTATGTGGAATATTATGTGGAATACTATGGTTCCACAAAATATGTTATGAACACACTCGATTTTGAGTTCCGATACCTCGCCAACCTACACTGATCACTAATATGTTTTTTGTCCGTCAAGCTATCGGCTAAGTCGAGTGATTGTACTGGTGCTTAATTGCAGTTACTGTCACATAATTTGTGATTCTGTATAGTGTATCTTAAACTTCATTGTAAAGATCCCACGAAACGATTCCGTGAAGAGCCAGCGTTACTGGCGGAAGGCAAAAAAGAAAGAAAAGGAAAATACTTTAACGCGTTTGAAATATTCGAATAATACTAATATCTATAGTTTCACGTTCCGAAACCAAAATATAGTTAGAAAGAACACTGTAGTGCGGGGCTCCGGAAACTCCGACCATCTGGTCTTCTTCAATGTGCACTGATGTCGCACTGTACACAGGCCTCTAGGACTTTGCCGCAACCGAAATGTGACCACCATGGCCGCGATCGCCCGTCGTGACATTCAAACACAATAACCACTGTTCTACCACCAAGGACACGTTCCCGAAATTGGGCTTGCCAACCTGGGCTGCTGGAGAAGAAATATCAGGAAAGTAAGATATGTGCAATGTAGTGTGATGTAACCAAACTGTAAATTTGTGTTCTTTTTCATGTTGCCACATAAATGGACTTACATGCGTTCTCCCCAAGGAACGTTTATGTATGTCATGCCACTGCTGGGATTTCTTGCGAATTCATTTTCGCGCAAAAATGAGTAACTGGCGTGATACGAGAGCGCAAACACCCGTTGAAAAACATATTATAAAAAAACGTGGGGGGCGGATGAGAAAGGAAGAGAAAAAAACACATTAAATTATAAAAAAAGACAAAGGCACAATCAATATTGGTCTGAAAAGTGCGAGCTCATTTCATAGCTCGTCAAACCACGTTCGCCTCAAAAAGGTCTCGACCTTTTGACTTTAATTGGCTATGCACGTTGTGACTTTTATTTTTGCGTCGTGTATTAGCATGCAACTTACACCCTAGGATATACGCCTTAATATGAAATGTAGTCCAGTAGAAGCTCCCACAGAGGGCGTGCAATGAGTCCAGCGGCCTAGATCATGGGCGTGGGCCCCAGCAAACCCTTCACAGGTCTCCCGGAAAGTGTCCCAGCATTGACCCTCAGGTAGAGGCGTTTGTCCAGGGCACAAAACAATCATACTTCGCGAAGTATTCTTATACTAAAGGGATCTCAGCCCGTTAATTTCAAGCTTGGAGAATTGTTTTTGAAGCTAGTATTCCGTAAAAAGAAAGCAATCAAAGGCTACAGTAAAGGTTCATCAAGCTGTGGCGAACCACTCTATCGGCTGGACAGATGAAAACAGTTGAAAACTGCACTCGCAAGAAGTGGTCCTGAAACAGGTATAACAAAAACAATCACTACCGCGGTACAGATAATAAAGAGCTACAGCGATAAACGAAAATGCATTCTGAATTCAGTGAGACAACATTCGTGGCGAGAAACCGTCCGTACAGAATCTAGGCGAAACGTATTTCCTTTCCGAGAATGGCCATAGGCTTATAAGAAAATATCCCGGTCTTCACGTAAACGCGGCAAGGTGCGTTAAAATGCAGAAAAGGCTGCACTAGATGGACACCACAACAACATACATTCTCTGTAGCAAACTCACCACGTCACTTTAAAACGACTCGAGCCTAAGTGAGTGTTTTCAGTACACTACAAGATGTACGGCTTTCATTAGGGCGGCGTAGGAAATCAGAAAAGTGTCGTTTTGATTGAACTGCACAGAACTGTGGACGAATTGCAAAAATTGGAAATAAACATTGAAAAAACAACGCTGCACTAGTAAAAAAATACACAGGAGGTTATTTTTGTGCGCTCCAGCTCCAACGGCCTTGCCGTCCCTAATCCATTTCTCCTATACACGCTAGGATGTAGACGCATTTATATACGCCTCAAGAATCCTCCATATTGTTTTTCTTAATACAGTCATCTCTCCTTTTCTCTCTCTTTCTCTATGGCGAGCTCGTTTATTTGATACTGAGACCCAAAAGTGCAGTGGTTTGATTCAATCAGTCATATTCGCTGGTTTAAAATAAATCGTTTCTCCTCAAAACAAAAACACGTAATAAAAGGCCGCAGTTTTTTTTTTTCAATCGTATTGAAAAGCTTTACGAAAGCAATGAACGTACACATTTTGTTTCGCATGCCTCTCGGGTTGACAGTATCCAGGTAAATATTATTAGAGGTAAAGCTCCTTAAGCCGTGGGTGATGCATTCGCGATGTATGTAGAAGTAGTAGTAGTAGTAGTAGCAGTAGTAGTAGTAGTAGTAGTAGCAGTAGTAGTAGTAGTAGTAGTAGTAGTAGTAGTAGGTATAGCCTTTTCTCGTTTAGTTTTTGAAATGCCCACTAGGTAGCGGTACTTGTATTGTATGAATAGATGATGAGAAGATGCGAGATGGCGGCACTTGGAGTGTTTACTAGATGGACAGACGGATGGATGAACGGATGGACTAACAGACGGATGCACGGATTGACACACGGATGGACGGACGCACAGATAGACGCACGAACGGACGCTTCGCCCCACTCATCTTATTCATTACGTGAATACGGTGTGATTTTTTTTGTGTGTGGTTTGCGAATGTGATTTCGATGGTGCGGCAGTTCGCTAACTTTGTAAGGCTGGGTAGTTCGTTTTAGTTTCCTGTCTAATGAATGCGAGGTGCGAATTTCGCTTAGTGCACTGTGCTGGGCTTTGAAATGAAGTTACGGTGATAGCACTTAATTCGTTAACACTCCCGAGTTTGTTAGTGAAATTTAGAAACAAAATGCCAGAAGCTACGACGGAGCTTTAGCTTTGAGTTGTTTCGTTTTGTGCGGTATTGCTGTTTTAGCGGTTAGCATGTGCAATAGTTAAACATGTTAAAATACAAAGATAGAAGCTTTAACGAATGTATAACAAATATCAATATCAGAGTTGCACGTCCACACACAAGAGGTAAGCTGAAGTGGAATGGCCCAGAAATTTGGACTATCTGGTGCTCTTATCTTGCGCCTGGATTCAGCACCCGGTCCTCGAGTCTTTCACCTACATCAAAACAAGAGCGTCGCGGACGAGATTCGATCCCTCAACCTTTGACTCAGCAACCAATCATTATCGCCACTGCTTTATCACAGCTTCTGTTTACTGAATTCACGTTATCATTGTGGTCAGTAGATTTTCATTGGTATATTTAAATGATTTTTTCGAAATCACCGGCTGAATTTTCAATGGAAGTGAAAATGTCTGAGGCACATGCAGCTGGATTTAGGTGCACGTTAAAGAACGCCCGGTTGTCGAAATTTTCTAAACCTCTCCACCACGATGTCTCTCATAATCCTATCTTGGTTGCGGGAAGTTGAACTCCAGATTTTAATATTGTTAGATATATTTTGTACCATCATAGTTTAAGTAAAGGTAGCTGCGTCCCCATGAATCGCAACTTCATTCCGATGGTCTTTTTTCAGGTGTTGATCTTTTAAACATTGGTGGCAGTAAGAAACGTTCCTTGTGCCGCTCATTGAAGAAGCTGAAAGCACTGATATCACCACTTTGTCTATATTTCTCGTAAGCATGTTTTAGGAGCTGCTAAGCTACTCGCCCACTTTCCGTTGCGATAATCAGATAAATTGATGAATCCGTGTCATACCAGAGTCGTTCCATGCCTAACGATTTCTTGACCCTCAGAATATATTCCCAACACACAAGGCCTGTCCCGGGATCAATAAACCACTACTCGATTTCGGTTCGAGACATTCGAAAGTATTGTTTCGACGGGTATTGCTATCGCCGCCTTGCATGCAAGCAGCGTTAGCAAGTTCATGCTTTCTCGAAATGCAGATCAGATTTCATAAACAAGCAGAGAGGGAGAGAACTGCGCTGGCTATGTGCACCACGTGGCAGCCACGGTTCGCAATGAGCTCGTACGCGTTATCGAACAAAGCGAAGAAACTTTAGGGAAACGGTATCTCTAGGGAAACGGTAAATTTGGTTTTTCCCAAGTTAAGGGGTTGATCGCGAGAGCACCCAGACGTAAATTGCTAGATTAATAAATGTCAAAGCTGCTTGTTGAACGAAAAAAATTGTTCGCCTTTATTATCTAGAACCGTAATAACCTAAAGAAACGTCGTATTAGCTTATCAGGTACAGTGCCTTGCAGGCCGGCTCGAACTATAGAAGGTTGCGTTTCATGCAGCTAATATAAAACTATCGTAGTAACTTAGTCAATACCAAGCTCGATAATGGGGATTAGATTGTCGTTCACGGCTGCCACAGTTATATGCGGGCCACGTTTTATAAAATGCCCATTAATATACATCATTAAGCACGTCAGAAAACTGAAGCAGGTCAAAATTAATTCTCTGTATTTCTCTAAGATTTGCCTCAGAGTGTTGTCTGTCTTACGGCATGGGCCTTGATTTTAATTAATTTGTAAGATACGTCTGCTTTCACGGTCCGTGGTGAAGTCTGGGAAAGTCGCCGTCATTACTTTCCATGAACATTGGAAATTAAAAATAATAAAGAATCAAGATTACAGCGAACTCTTATTTTCATTGAGGGTTTTGTCATTGTTGATACATGAGGCAGCTTTTTCAATTCGAGCACACCAAGTCTTTTTTTTTTATCGGCGAAGTGAAATAATATGTATGCCTCCGGGTGCTGTTTTCGCATTCATCGTTCAAGCTAAAATCAGCTGAGCCTCGTTGTAGCGATTTGAAGAGAATATTAAATTGAGGTTGTTTCGCCACAACAACACATTCTATGAAGCGTCCACAAAACTGCATTGTCGCAAGACTTCAGCCTCGTATCTGCTGACGATCGCGAATCACTGCCGATGAACACTCAGGGCCCCAAAAATACACCGCGCTTCTGAAGCACTGGAAGACAGTACTTTCGTAGTCCACGCAAACACATTGGATTTATATAGTGCATTATATTAAGACTCGTCATGTATGCTCTCGCGTAACTTTCTTTAATTGTGCAATTTTCAGATTTTTAAAGTGCGATAATTAATTAGTGCTGCACATGGTGCACAGCTAGGAAATTCCTTTCTATAAAGAAGTAGGTTCAAACAAGCCAGTATAGTTCAGGGGAAGACGAAGGTATGAAGTGATGAAAAATCGCTAACCAGGCAGCGTCAGTGCAGCCAATAATAGACGCAGATAAGATGCTTTCCCCTAATACCTGGCATAAATCAACAGCATAGTTTGGATCAGATGCACATCTTCCCACAGGGTGCAGTCACGTGTTAGTACCACGCTCTATTATCTGATTGATATGTAGGGTTTAACGTCCCAAAACCACCGTATGATTATGAGAGACGCCGTAGTGGAGGGCTCCGGAAATTTCGACCACCTGGGGTTCTTTAACGTGCGCCCAAATCTGAGCACATGGGCCTACAATATTTCCGCCTCCTTCGGAAATGCAACCGCCGCAGCCGGGATTCGAGCCCGTGACCTACGAGTCAGTAGCCGAGTACCTTATCCACTAGACCTCCGCGGCGGGGCTCTATTATCTTCTAAAATTTCGCAAGCACAGAATCATGATTGGGGACAGCGGTGCCATTTCATTACTCACCGTCAAGATG
This sequence comes from Rhipicephalus microplus, assembly GCF_043290135.1. Lineage (NCBI taxonomy): Eukaryota > Metazoa > Arthropoda > Arachnida > Ixodida > Ixodidae > Rhipicephalus > Rhipicephalus microplus. The sequence goes on from NW_027464785.1 coordinate 268,986, forward strand.
ATGATGGGCGCTTAC